>NC_047113.1:49319145-49619145 GCF_902500255.1 Thalassophryne amazonica | reverse complement strand
GCCTACTGTTAAACTGGAGCATTCTGGGAAGGAGACACTTATCTGCACACATAAGTGAAATACTTGCCCTTATGTCCCAAGGGTGAATAAAAAGTCTGTGGGTCACAGAGCCCCTGTCCTGTGGAATGATCTCCCTGCATCAATAAAACAGTCAGATTCTGTAGACTTTCAAGTCCAGACTTAAGACGCATTTATTTTCCCTTTCATACGGCTAGCACACTGGCATAGTTGCTATGCTTTTTACTCTTTTAGATTCATTTTATTAGGAAATGGAGCGGGCCATGGCTTCAATGTTATCTAAAGTCTGGGTCTTTTAGTGAAGCTTAGGGCTAGTGGCCGGCAATCATTTTAATATTTCTTCTGTTTTTCTTGTTGCTTAATGCTGACAAATTATACTGTATTTGTTGTCTTTCTGATGTTTGATTTGTTTTTTTTGTAGCTCCATCCAAAGATGGGAGTAGGTGTCTTCGTCTGCAGGCCTCCCACCCTGGACACCAGCATGGACTCCCAAAATTTCCTGTATATCTGTATTGTTAAGTGTGTCGGTAGCATGGCCCAAGCAGCCTTTGAGTCGTGGTCTGCTTGAGGTTTCTTCCTCAAATCATCAGAGCGAGTTTTTCCTTACCATTGTCACCTGTGCTTGAGCTAGGGGTTGGTAAGGTTTACCTACTTGTGTGAAGTGCCTTGACTCAACTCTGTTGTGATTTGGTGCTATATAAATGAAATGAATTGAATTGAATTAAACTGAATAAATTGACTGACTCGTGCTGACATTAGCATGAATGATCACTTCAGGTCACACAATGTTGAATCACATGAATCATATCAACAAAACCAGCACTGATAATTTAAACACTGAGAAATTCAATCACTCAGAAACATTAAACAAACAAACAAACAAAAAACAGGTTCTAAATAAAAATACCTACCCTAACATTAAGGTTTGAGTAACTGATATGGTGAATTCTGTGGTATGATCAACAATATCTCTCTGTTAACATCATTTCAATTCAATTATGTGATGTTTTCTGTGTAACTGTCTGGTTCTGCTACATTTAGAATTCTCATTGTGTCTGTAAATTTGGTGGTGTTTTTGTAGCTGCTGACCTCCACATGCTCACCCTTTTGGGAAAAAAAATGAAGCATCAAATTAACCAACTGTCAACGATGGTCATTCTACTGATATCAAGGTCAAGCGCTGCATCTGAGCCAGTTGTGGAGATGCCTCCAGACATCGACTTTCCTTTAGCTTCCCTGGATGAGGTTGACTGTTTGGAGGATTGGCAAAAAGATCCAGGAAATGCTGTCAAGAAGAAGCACGTGGTATGTATGCTTATATCATGTCTTAGTCTAGAAACCGCCTAACGGAAATGGGATTTACATGCAGAAAAGCTAAACGAAAGCCATCATTAACACCTAAACAGAAAAAAACAAGGTTACAATGGGCTAAGGAAAAGCAATCGTGGACTGTAGATGACTGGATGAGTCATATTCAGTGATGAATCTCGAATCTGCATTGGGCAAGGTGATGATGCTGGAACTTTTGTTTGGTGCCGTTCCAATGAGATTTATAAAGATGACTCCCTGAAGAGAACATGTAAATTTCCACAGTCATTGATGATATGGGGCTACATGTCAGGTAAAGGCACTGGGGAGATGGCTGTCATTACATCATCAATAAATGCACAGGTTTATGTTGATATTTTGGACACTTTTCTTATCCCATCAATTGAAAGGATGTTTGGGGATGATGAAATCATTTTTCAAGATGATAATGCGTCTTGCCATAGAGCAAAAACTGTGAAAACATTCCTTGCAAAAAGACACATAGAGTCAATGTCATGGCCTGCAAATAGTCCGGATCTTAATCCAATTGAAAATCTTTGGTGGAAGTTGAAGAAAATGGTCCATGACAAGGCTCCAACCTGCAAAGCTGATCTGGCAACAGCAATCAGAGAAAGTTGGAGCCAGATTGATGAAGAGTACTATTTGTCACTCATTAAGTCCATGCCTCAGAGACTGCAAGCTGTTAAAAAAGCCAGAGGTGGTGCAACAAAATACTAGTGATGTGTTGCTGCCTTTGTGTGAGGATGGGTGGAGTCACTTGTCGTTTTTTCTTTGCGGGGAGGTGGCGGAGCGACTGGGGCAGCGTGACTGCATCGAGTTTTGCTGCAGGCTGGGCGACGGCCAGGTGGAGACCATTTGGATTGTTCGGATGGGTTTCGGTGACGATCCTCTGGGCGTCGCGCAGATTGAGGAGCGGTGCGGCCGGTTTGGGGACGTCCGCACAGCGGTGGAGGGCGCGCCGTGCTCCGATCGGCATCAGCACGCTGAAACGACCGGATCATTTCCGGGGTGGGCGCTGTGCTGATGTGGGACCGCCGTGTGATTGTCCGGGGGGCTGCGGAGGAGGTGGACGTCGGCACTTTTTCGGCGCATTTCACTGTGAGGGAGGATTTTGCCGTGGAAGGAGTGGCGGCGAAATTCATCGGCTCGATGCTGAACATGCAGCAACAGCGCCTGCGTGATGAACCCTCACAGGACATGTTGTAACATGCCCTGACATGTCCAGCTTGTCCACAATTTCTCGGATAGTCACACGACTGAAAAGCCACCGAAAGCCGTCTGAATCGTCCGAGTGGTTGACACGTTACATGTCCTGTGAGACTTCGACACGGAGGCGCTGTTGCTGCGCCAGCAGCTTCGTGCCGATGAATTTCGACCACCGCTCTTTCCGGGACAGGTTCTTCTTTCACGGTGGAATGTGCCGAGGGGGTGCTGGTGTCCGCCTCTTCCGCAGTTTCTCGGATGGTCGCGCGACGGTCCCGCATCACCACGGCGTTCACTTTGGAAATGATCTGGTCGTTTCGGCGTGTTGATGCCGATCGGAGCGCGGCGCGCCCTCCACCGTTGTGCGGCCGTCTTTGGACCGGTTGTGCCGCTCCTTGGTCTGTGTGGTGCCCGGGGGATCGTCACCGAAGGCCATCTGAGTGGTCCGAATGGTTTCCGCCTGGCTGTTGCTCAGTTTGTGGCAGGGTCTGGTGCAGTCGTGCTGCTCCAGTCGTTCCGCCATTTCCTTGAGATGAAAATCCGCTGAGCGCACTGCATATGTCCTCACACAAAGGCTGCTTACAAGCAAATGACGCAACCAACAAGCGTGAAAAACATCACGCATACGCACAATGGTTCAAGGTTGGCTCATGCAAGCACACGTGATTCAAATCCATCAGGTTTTTGAAAAAATAAATAGGTCGGATACTTTTCTAATAGACTTCGTATATATATATATATATATATATATATAAACAAAGTATGGGAAAATAATTGCAAATATCCATTAATCATTGTCAGTCATTTCGGCTTATCTGCAGAGCTCTGATCCTGTGATCAGTTTTCATCCTCAGGTGCGGCTTTACACACGTGAGTCAAAACACCTGTGAAACACTTTTCTTAAAGAACTAAATAATTTGAAAGTGCTTTTTAGATTAAGATATAGCTTAACAGTCATGGAAATATTCCTAAATTGTATTTCTGTTTTCTGAACCAGCAGACATTTGTACTTCACAACCTTTAGTCTTGTTGTATGTAGGTTTGGGTATCCTGCTGGCCTCTACTGGTGGTTGGCTCTCACTGCGGTATTGTATCACTTCCTGTTCCGGAGCACAGCGGTGTTTTTCTGTATCTGTTAGCTGTTTAATCTGCGCAGTTAGATTGATCTAGTTATCTAGATTACGATTTGTTTCCCAGTATAATCTTTACGTGCCTTAACTAAAGCACTCCTTCTGCTGAATCACCTCTAAATTATTTACACATTATTCACTTTGCGTGTTTTTAGGAATCCGCTAGCTTAGCGTAGCTACTAGCTCTTAGCCGATTTAGCATGGCGGCTTCTGTCTCTCCCGCACTTTTCTGCTCTGGGTGTGAAATGTTTAGTTATTCCTCGGCCTCCTTTAGCAGTAACGGTACTTGTAATAAGTGTAGCTTATTCGTAGCTTTGGAGGCCAGGCTGGGCGAATGGAGACTCGGCTCCGCACCGTGGAAAATTCTACAGCTAGCCAGGCCCCTGTAGTCGGTGCGGACCAAGGTAGCTTAGCCGCCGTTAGTTACCCCCTGGCAGATCCCGAGCAGCCGGGAAAGCAGGCCGACTGGGTGACTGTGAGGAGGAAGCGTAGCCCTAAACAGAAGCCCCGTGTACACCGCCAACCTGTTCACATCTCTAACCGTTTTTCCCCACTCGACGACACACCCGCCGAGGACCAAACTCTGGTTATTGGCGACTCTGTTTTGAGAAATGTGAAGTTAGCGACACCAGCAACCATAGTCAATTGTCTTCCGGGGCCAGAGCAGGCGACATTGAAGAAATTTGAAACTGCTGGCTAAGGCTAAGCGTAAATTTGGAAGATTGTAATTCACGGTCGGCAGTAATGACACCCGGTTACGCCAATCGGAGGTCACTAAAATTAATATTAAATCGGTGTGTAACTTTGCAAAAACAATGTCGGACTCTGTAGTTTTCTCTGGGCCCCTCCCCAATCAGACCGGGAGTGACATGTTTAGCCGCATGTTCTCCTTGAATTGCTGGCTGTCTGAGTGGTGTCCAAAAAATGAGGTGGGCTTCATAGATAATTGGCAAAGCTTCTGGGGAAAACCTGGTCTTGTTAGGAGAGACGGCATCCATCCCACTTTGGATGGAGCAGCTCTCATTTCTAGAAATCTGGCCAATTTTCTTAAATCCTCCAAACCGTGACTATCCAGGGTTGGGACCAGGAAGCAGAGTTGTAGTCTTACACACCTCTCTGCAGCTTCTCTCCCCCTGCCATCCCCTCACTACCCCATCCCCGTAGAGACGGTGCCTGCTCCCAGACTACCAATAACCAGCAAAAATCTATTTAAGCATAAAAATTCAAAAAGAAAAAATAATATAGCACCTTCAACTGCACCACAGACTAAAACAGTTAAATGTGGTCTATTAAACATTAGGTCTCTCTCTTCTAAGTCCCTGTTGGTAAATGATATAATAATTGATCAACATATTGATTTATTCTGCCTTACAGAAACCTGGTTACAGGAGGATGAATATGTTAGTTTAAATGAGTCAACACCCCCGAGTCACACTAACTGTCAGAATGCTCGTAGCACGGGCCGGGGAGGAGGATTAGCAGCAATCTTCCATTCCAGCTTATTAATTAATCAAAAACCCAGGCAGAGCTTTAATTCATTTGAAAGCTTGACTCTTAGTCTTGTCCATCCAAATTGGAAGTCCCAAAAACCAGTTTTATTTGTTATTATCTATCGTCCACCTGGTCGTTACTGTGAGTTTCTCTGTGAATTTTCAGACCTTTTGTCTGACTTGGTGCTTAGCTCAGATAAGATAATTATAGTGGGCGATTTTAACATCCACACAGATGCTGAGAATGACAGCCTCAACACTGCATTTAATCTATTATTAGACTCTATTGGCTTTGCTCAAAAAGTAAATGAGTCCACCCACCACTTTAATCATATCTTAGATCTTGTTCTGACTTATGGTATGGAAATAGAAGACTTAACAGTATTCCCTGAAAACTCCCTTCTGTCTGATCATTTCTTAATAACATTTACATTTACTCTGATGGACTACCCAGCAGTGGGGAATAAGTTTCATTACACTAGAAGTCTTTCAGAAAGCGCTGTAACTAGGTTTAAGGATATGATTCCTTCTTTATGTTCTCTAATGCCATATGCCAACACAGTGCAGAGTAGCTACCTAAACTCTGTAAGTGAGATAGAGTATCTCGTCAATAGTTTTACATCCTCATTGAAGACAACTTTGGATGCTGTAGCTCCTCTAAAAAAGAGAGCTTTAAATCAGAATTGCCTGACTCCGTGGTATAACTCACAAACTCGTAGCTTAAAGCAGATAACCCGTAAGTTGGAGATGAAATGGCGTCTCACTAATTTAGAAGATCTTCACTTAGCCTGGAAAAAGAGTCTGTTGCTCTATAAAAAAGCCCTCCGTAAAGCTAGGACATCTTTCTACTCATCACTAATTGAAGAAAATAAGAACAACCCCAGGTTTCTTTTCAGCACTGTAGCCAGGCTGACAAAGAGTCAGAGCTCTATTGAGCTGAGTATTCCATTAACTTTAACTAGTAATGACTTCATGACTTTCTTTGCTAACAAAATTTTAACTATTAGAGAAAAAATTACTCATAACCATCCCAAAGACGTATCGTTATCTTTGGCTGCTTTCAGTGATGCCGGTATTTGGTTAGACTCTTTCTCTCCGATTGTTCTGTCTGAGTTATCTTCATTAGTTACTTCATCCAAACCATCAACATGTTTATTAGACCCCATTCCTACCAGGCTGCTCAAGGAAGCCCTACCATTATTTAATGCTTCAATCTTAAATATGATCAATCTATCTTTGTTAGTTGGCTATGTACCACAGGCTTTTAAGGTGGCAGTAATTAAACCATTACTTAAAAAGCCATCACTTGACCCAGCTATCTTAGCTAATTATAGGCCAATCTCCAACCTTCCTTTTCTCTCAAAAATTCTTGAAAGGGTAGTTGTAAAACAGCTAACTGATCATCTGCAGAGGAATGGTCTATTTGAAGAGTTTCAGTCAGGTTTTAGAATTCATCATAGTACAGAAACAGCATTAGTGAAGGTTACAAATGATCTTCTTATGGCCTCGGACAGTGGACTCATCTCTGTGCTTGTTCTGTTAGACCTCAGTGCTGCTTTTGATACTGTTGATCTAATCTTGGAGTCATTTTTGATCAGGATATGTCATTCAAAGCGCATATTAAACAAATATGTAGGACTGCTTTTTTGCATTTACGCAATATCTCTAAAATCAGAAAGGTCTTGTCTCAGAGTGATGCTGAAAAACTAATTCATGCATTTATTTCCTCTAGGCTGGACTATTGTAATTCATTATTATCAGGTTGTCCTAAAAGTTCCCTAAAAAGCATTCAGTTAATTCAAAATGCTGCAGCTAGAGTACTGACGGGGACTAGAAGGAGAGAGCATATCTCACCCATATTGGCCTCTCTTCATTGGCTTCCTGTTAATTCTAGAATAGAATTTAAAATTCTTCTTCTTACTTATAAGGTTTTGAATAATTAGGTCTCATCTTATCTTAGGGACCTCGTAGTACCATATCACCCCAATAGAGCGCTTCGCTCTCAGACTGCAGGCTTACTTGTAGTTCCTAGGGTTTGTAAGAGTAGAATGGGAGGCAGAGCCTTCAGCTTTCAGGCTCCTCTCCTGTGGAACCAGCTCCCAATTCAGATGAGGGAGACAGACACCCTCTCTACTTTTAAGATTAGGCTTAAAACTTTCCTTTTTGCTAAATCTTATAGTTAGGGCTGGATCAGGTGACCCTGAACCATCCCTTAGTTATGCTGCTATAGATGTAGACTGCCTGGGGGTTCCCATGATGCACTGTTTCTTTCTCTTTTTGCTCTGTATGCACCACTCTGCATTTAATCATTAGTGATCGATCTCTGCTGCCCTCCACAGCATGTCTTTTTCCTGGTTCTCTCCCTCAGCCCCAACCAGTCCCAGCAGAAGACTGCCCCTCCCTGAGCCTGGTTCTGCTGGAGGTTTCTTCCTGTTAAAAGGGAGTTTTTCCTTCCCACTGTAGCCAAGTGCTTGCTCACAGGGGGTCGTTTTGACCGTTGGGGTTTTACATAATTATTGTATGGCCTTGCCTTACAATATAAAGCGCCTTGGGGCAACTGTTTGTTGTGATTTGGCGCTATATAAAAAAATTGATTGATTGATTGATTGATCTGTGTTCAAAATAATAGTGTGTTTAAAAAATGAGTAAAGACCAAAATCCTTAAAATAGCTTTTATTTCCATATATGCAAATGCACCGAGAACACTGCTCATTCTATTCCAAATCAAAACAGGAAGAAAAATTTATTACTTTACAGAAAGTGAAGAAAAATGAATGGTGGGGGCAGTGTATGCATTTTCTTTACTAAAACATTTACTGTATAAACTGAGAAGTGATTAAAGATTTGGCTTTCAATCAAATGAAATCAGAGACTGAAAAGGATAAGAACAAAAAATAATGTCAGGGTTTGATATTTTGTCTGGTTTTCTGTTTTGTTTTTTCCTTTTTGCTGTTTCATTGCTTTTCTGTGTGTTCATTTTCTTGCTGGGTTTTTTGCTTGGGTCTGTCTGTTGCTATCTCTCTTGTTTGTCTCTTGGTTCTTGGTGATGGGTGTTTCCTTCTCTCTGGCCCTTGTTCTGGTGCTATCCATGCACACTTCTTCCTGATTTGCTGATTGTCACCTGGGGTTATACAGGTGCTGGTCATATAATTATAATATCATGAAAAAGTTGATTTATTTCAGTAATTCCATTCAAAAAGTGAAACTTGTATATTATATTCTTACATTACACACAGACTGATATATTTCAAGTGTTTATTTCGTTTAATTTTGATGATTATAACTGACAGCTAATGAAAATCCCAAATTCAGTATCTCAGAAAATTAGAATATTACTTAAGACCAATACAATAAAGGATTTTTAGAAATGCTGGCCAATTGAAAAGTATGAACATGAAAAGTATGAGCATGTACAGCACTCAATACGTAGTTGGGGCTCCTTTTGCCTGAATTACTGCAGCAATGTGGCGTGGCATGAAGTCGATCAGTCTGTGGCACTGCTCAGGTGGTATGAGAGCCCAGGTTGCTCTGATAGTGGCCTTCAGCTCTTCTGCATTGTTGGGCCTGGCGTGTCGCATCTTCCTCTTCACAATACTACATAGACTTTCTATGGGGTTAAGGTCAGGCGAGTTTGCTGGCCAATTAAGAACAGGGATACCATGGTCCTTAAACCAGGTACTGGTAGCTTTGGCACTGTGTGCAGGTGCCAAGTCCTGTTGGAAAATGACATCTGCATCTCCATAAAGTTGGTCAGCAGCAGGAAGCATGAAGTGCTCTACAACTTCCTGGTAGACGGCTGCATTGACCTTGGACCTCAGAAAACAGAGTGGACCAACACCAGCAGATGACATGGCACCCAAACCATCACTGACTGTGGAAACTTTACACTGGACCTCAAACAACATGGATTCTATGCCTCTCCTCTCTTCCTCCAGACTCTGGGACTTTGATTTCCAAAGGAAATGCAAAATTTACTTTCATCAGAGAACATAACTTTGGACCACTCAGCAGCAGTCCAGTCCTTTTTGTCTTTAGCCCAGGCAAGACGTCAAGTCAGCAGTCTTCCCCATGACTGTGTAGCCTACAGAACTAGACTGAGAGACCAGTTAAAGGCCTTTACAGGTGTTTTGAGTTAATTAGCTGATTAGAGTGTGACACCAAGTGTCTTCAATACTGAACCTTTTCACAATATTCTAATTTTCTGAGACACTGAATTTGGGATTTTCATTAGTTGTCAGTTGTAATCATCAAAATTAAAAGAAATAAACATTTGAAATATATCAGTCTGTGTGTAATGAATGAATATAATGTACAAGTTTCACTTTTTGAATGGAATTACTGAAATAAATCAACTTTTCATGATATTCTATATGACCAGCACCAATATAAGGTCAATGGGTGTGTTTGTTCCTCATCATATTGGTGCACCTTGTGCCTTCTCTCCAGTGCTTGTTCTCGTGTTCCATAGTCAATCAATCAATCAATTTTTTTATATAGCGCCAAATCACAACAAACAGTTGCCCCAAGGCGCTTTATATTGTAAGGCAAGGCCATACAATAATTATGTAAAACCCCAACGGTCAAAACGACCCCCTGTGAGCAAGCACTTGGCTACAGTGGGAAGGAAAAACTCCCTTTTAACAGGAAGAAACCTCCAGCAGAACCAGGCTCAGGGAGGGGCAGTCTTCTGCTGGGACTGGTTGGGGCTGAGGGAGAGAACCAGGAAAAAGACATGCTGTGGAGGGGAGCAGAGATCGATCACTAATGATTAAATGCAGAGTGGTGCATACAGAGCAAAAAGAGAAAGAAACAGTGCATCATGGGAACCCCCCAGCAGTCTACGTCTATAGCAGCATAACTAAGGGATGGTTCAGGGTCACCTGATCCAGCCCTAACTATAAGCTTTAGCAAAAAGGAAAGTTTTAAGCCTAATCTTAAAAGTAGAGAGGGTGTCTGTCTCCCTCATCTGAATTGGGAGCTGGTTCCACAGGAGAGGAGCCTGAAAGCTGAAGGCTCTGCCTCCCATTCTACTCTTACAAACCCTAGGAACTACAAGTAAGCCTGCAGTCTGAGAGCGAAGTGCTCTATTGGGGTGATATGGTACTACGAGGTCCCTAAGATAAGATGGGACCTGATTATTCAAAACCTTATAAGTAAGAAGAAGAATTTTAAATTCTATTCTAGAATTAACAGGAAGCCAATGAAGAGAGGCCAATATGGGTGAGATATGCTCTCTCCTTCTAGTCCCCGTCAGTACTCTAGCTGCAGCATTTTGAATTAACTGAAGGCTTTTTAGGGAACTTTTAGGACAACCTGATAATAATGAATTACAATAGTCCAGCCTAGAGGAAATAAATGCATGAATTAGTTTTTCAGCATCACTCTGAGACAAGACCTTTCTGATTTTAGAGGTATTGCGTAAATGCAAAAAAGCAGTCCTACATATTTGTTTAATATGCGCTTTGAATGACATATCCTGATCAAAAATGACTCCAAGATTTCTCACAGTATTACTAGAGGTCAGGGTAATGCCATCCAGAGTAAGGATCTGGTTAGACACCATGTTTCTAAGATTTGTGGGGCCAAGCACAATAACTTCAGTTTTATCTGAGTTTAAAAGCAGGAAATTAGAGGTCATCCATGTCTTTATGTCTGTAAGACAATCCTGCAGTTTAGCTAATTGGTGTGTGTCCTCTGGCTTCATGGATAGATAAAGCTGGGTATCATCTGCGTAACAATGAAAATTTAAGCAATACCGTCTAATAATACTTCCTAAGGGAAGCATGTATAAAGTGAATAAAATTGGTCCTAGCACAGAACCTTGTGGAACTCCATAATTAACTTTAGTCTGTGAAGAAGATTCCCCATTTACATGAACAAATTGTAATCTATTAGACAAGTATGATTCAAACCACCGCAGCGCAGTGCCTTTAATACCTATGGCATGCTCTAATCTCTGTAATAAATTTTATGGTCAACAGTATCAAAAGCAGCACTGAGGTCTAACAGAACAAGCACAGAGATGAGTCCACTGTCCAAGGCCATAAGAAGATCATTTGTAACCTTCACTAATGCTGTTTCTGTACTATGATGAATTCTAAAACCTGACTGAAACTCTTCAAATAGACCATTCCTCTGCAGATGTTCAGTTAGCTGTTTTACAACTACCCTTTCAAGAATTTTTGAGAGAAAAGGAAGGTTGGAGATTGGCCTATAATTAGCTAAGATAGCTGGGTCAAGTGATGGCTTTTTAAGTAATGGTTTAATTACTGCCACCTTAAAAGCCTGTGGTACATAGCCAACTAACAAAGATAGATTGATCATATTTAAGATCGAAGCATTAAATAATGGTAGGGCTTCCTTGAGCAGCCTGGTAGGAATGGGGTCTAATAAACATGTTGATGGTTTGGATGAAGTAACTAATGAAAATAACTCAGACAGAACAATCGGAGAGAAAGAGTCTAACCAAATACCGGCATCATTGAAAGCAGCCAAAGATAACGATACGTCTTTGGGATGGTTATGAGTAATTTTTTCTCTAATAGTTAAAATTTTGTTAGCAAAGAAAGTCATGAAGTCATTACTAGTTAAAGTTAATGGAATACTCAGCTCAATAGAGCTCTGACTCTTTGTCAGCCTGGCTACAGTGCTGAAAAGAAACCTGGGGTTGTTCTTATTTTCTTCAATTAGTGATGAGTAGAAAGATGTCCTAGCTTTACGGAGGGCTTTTTTATAGAGCAACAGACTCTTTTTCCAGGCTAAGTGAAGATCTTCTAAATTAGTGAGACGCCATTTCCTCTCCAACTTACGGGTTATCTGCTTTAAGCTACGAGTTTGTGAGTTATACCACGGAGTCAGACACTTCTGATTTAAAGCTCTCTTTTTCAGAGGAGCTACAGCATCCAAAGTTGTCTTCAATGAGGATGTAAAACTATTGACGAGATACTCTATCTCCCTTACAGAGTTTAGGTAGCTACTCTGCACTGTGTTGTTATATGGCATTAGAGAACATAAAGAAGGAATCATATCCTTAAACCTAGTTACAGCGCTTTCTGAAAGACTTCTAGTGTAATGAAACTTATTCCCTACTGCTGGGTAGTCCATCAGAGTAAATGTAAATGTTATTAAGAAATGATCAGACAGAAGGGAGTTTTCAGGGAATACTGTTAAGTCTTCTATTTCCATACCATAAGTCAGAACAAGATCTAAGATATGATTAAAGTGGTGGGTGGACTCATTTACTTTTTGAGCAAAGCCAATAGAGTCTAATAATAGATTAAATGCAGTGTTGAGGCTGTCATTCTCAGCATCTGTGTGGATGTTAAAATCGCCCACTATAATTATCTTATCTGAGCTAAGCACTAAGTCAGACAAAAGGTCTGAAAATTCACAGAGAAACTCACAGTAACGACCAGGTGGACGATAGATAATAACAAATAAAACTGGTTTTGGGACTTCCAATTTGGATGGACAAGACTAAGAGACAAGCTTTCAAATGAATTAAAGCTCTGTCTGGGTTTTTGATTAATTAATAAGCTGGAATGGAAGATTGCTGCTAATCCTCCGCCCCGGCCCGTGCTACGAGCATTCTGACAGTTAGTGTGACTCGGGGGTGTTGACTCATTTAAACTAACATATTCATCCTGCTGTAACCAGGTTTCTGTTAGGCAGAATAAATCAATATGTTGATCAATTATTATATCATTTACCAACAGGGACTTAGAAGAGAGAGACCTAATGTTTAATAGACCACATTTAACTGTTTTAGTCTGTGGTGCAGTTGAAGGTGCTATATTATTTTTTCTTTTTGAATTTTTATGATTAAATAGATTTTTGCTGGTTATTGGTAGTCTGGGAGCAGGCACCGTCTCTACGGGGATGGGGTAATGAGGGGATGGCAGGGGGAGAGAAGCTGCAGAGAGGTGTGTAAGACTACAACTCTGCTTCCTGGTCCCAACCCTGGATAGTCACGGTTTGGAGGATTTAAGAAAATTGGCCAGATTTCTAGAAATGAGAGCTGCTCCATCCAAAGTGGGATGGATGCCGTCTCTCCTAACAAGACCAGGTTTTCCCCAGAAGCTTTGCCAATTATCTATGAAGCCCACCTCATTTTTTGGACACCACTCAGACAGCCAGCAATTCAAGGAGAACATGCGGCTAAACATGTCACTCCCGGTCCGATTGGGGAGGGGCCCAGAGAAAACTACAGAGTCCGACATTGTTTTTGCAAAGTTACACACCGATTTAATGTTAATTTTAGTGACCTCCGATTGGCGTAACCGGGTGTCATTACTGCCGACGTGAATTACAATCTTACCAAATTTACGCTTAGCCTTAGCCAGCAGTTTCAAATTTCCTTCAATGTCGCCTGCTCTGGCCCCCGGAAGACAATTGACTATGGTTGCTGGTGTCGCTAACTTCACATTTCTCAAAACAGAGTCGCCAATAACCAGAGTTTGATCCTCGGCGGGTGTGTCGTCGAGTGGGGAAAAACGGTTAGAAATGTGAACGGGTTGACGGTGTACACGGGGCTTCTGTTTAGGGCTACGCTTCCTCCTCACAGTCACCCAGTCAGCCTGCTTTCCCGGCTGCTCGGGATCTGCCAGGGGGGAACTAACGGCGGCTAAGCTACCTTGGTCTGCACCGACTACAGGGGCCTGGCTAGCTGTAGAATTTTCCACGGTGCGGAGCCGAGTCTCCAATTCGCCCAGCCTGGCCTCCAAAGCTACGAATAAGCTACACTTATTACAAGTACCGTTACTGCTAAAGGAGGCCGAGGAATAACTAAACATTTCACACCCAGAGCAGAAAAGTGCGGGAGAGACAGGAGAAGCCGCCATACTAAATCGGCTAAGAGCTAGTAGCTACGCTAAGCTAGCGGATTCCTAAAAACACGCAAAGTGAATAATGTGTAAATAATTTATAGGTGATTCAGCAGAAGGAGTGCTTTAGTTAAGGCACGTAAAGATTACACTGGGAAACAAATCGTAATCTAGATAACTAGATCAATCTAACTGCGCAGAGTAAACAGCTAACAGATACAGAAAAACACCGCTGTGCTCCGGAACAGGAAGTGATACAATACCGCAGTGAGAGCCAACCACCAGTAGAGGCCTGGTGGTTGGCCTCTACTGGTGTTTGAGCCTCAAGCCTCAAGTTTGAGCCTTGCCGATTCATGACTTGAGAGATACTTGACAGTGACTTCGTCCCACCTCTGAGTTTTCCACAAGAAGGACTGATCACTGAGCAACACACCAGCTATCTCAATCAACCACTGGAGGCTGGAAACAGGATCCAACAACTTACAGTCAATGATGTTTTATGAAGTCAAGGAGCCGCTGTCACTATGATCTTCATATAACTGGACCAGTTGTCAGAACCAGCCCTGTCAGTGCCAGTGATACTAACCGTTCATGTGACACAAAGTTATTTCAGCAGTACCCAATGATCCTCTAAATAGACCTGGTACCAAAGACACCCAGTCATCACCTTCACTGGTTAGAGCCCAAGTCTCACCACCACACAGTAAGACAGGAAGCACCAGGACATCACTGAACATCCATCCATCCATGTTCTATACCCACTTACTCCAATAAAGGGTCACAGGGGGCTGGAGCCTATCCCAGCAGTCATGGGTGTGAGGCAGGGAACACCCTGGACAGTCTGTCGCAGGGCCACATATAGGCAGACAAACACATTCACACCCACATGCACTCCTACGGTCAATTCAAACTTTCCAATTCACTTAACCTGCATGATTTGGATGTGGAAGGAAGCCGGATCACCCAGAGGGAACCCACACAAACACGGGGAGAACATGCAAACTCCACACAGAGAGGGCAGGAAGCGATCAGTGCTAACCATAAAGTCACCGTGCTGCCCATCACTGGACATGGCTTTACATTTATTCAAAGATGATAATAAATTATTTGAACCTTTTGACTGGATTGATTTATTTTGTGGGGTTTTCATTCATATTAAAGACTAAGCCTCATGCATGGCAGCAGGCTGTGAATGTGAGCAATCAGACTGAAAAGTGCTATAAAAATGCAGTGCATCTAGTATTTTAGATATGAACCAGTACACTGGTGTCCTTCAGTGTCAACAAATGGTTTCCAGAGCCTCCAGAATGTATCCCATTTATGGGAATTTCTCCAGTGGCAAAATGCATTTGTGACATCTGTCACAGAATGATTAAAATTGTTTTTACCAGAATACCTTATTTATAGAATCAAGCAGAGAGACAATTGGTTTACAAATAAAAAATAAACATATTTGTTTCCTGGGAATCTTTTGAATCACAGAATGAATTCATTTTCAGAAGCTTTAGATCAAATGTAGGCTACTTTTTACAACAGCAACATGTCAATGTCATATTTTAAAAACCATTAATTTTTTTCTTTTCTTTGAAGAAATTAAATATGTTTTGGAAAAAAATCTCATTGCACATCTTCAGGACTAAATGTGAACCATGAACCCAGATCAGGTTCCCAAACCGGTTTTAAAGGCTGATTAAAACCAGTATTTATTTTTTTTTAACAGGTTTTTTTTTTTTTTTACAACAGAGAACAAGCTAAAAAAAACCTTAGATGTTCAAATACATTGTATTGTAAGAAAACAGCTATATTAAAATTGTTAAAGAGTTTGTTACAAGGTTAGCATGTTGTTTGACAATAAACTACTTTCAAATTGTTCATTATTTCAGCAAAGCCACGATTTGGACCAAGTGAAATCTCTTTTGTTTATTTTTGTGTGTGTATGTGTGTTTTGTGAATTTTAAAGCTTAAATGATAAGTGATGTTATTGGCCCACACCCTCCGTACAATTCGCTGAAGCAAACTGGCGGCCACTCTTACCACTCCTAACTTATGCTGACTGCACATAGACAGCTTATTAGAATGTCAACAAGTTCAAATAAAAACAGCTGATTCTCTCATTTACTTATTTTTGTTCTTTGGATAATGTAAGATTGATCCCTCCTAATCTATGCCTGCCAAGATTAGCTATTTGATTTATTTTCCTTTCTTTGTTTTATTACTTTGACACTTTCTTGCCTTCTATTCTCAATTACTCACATCTCACTGGGACATATAAATATCTATCTATCTATCTCTCTCTCTCCCGAAACCCAAGGTGACCCAAGGACTGAGATCTGTTACGGATCCAAGCTACGAGAGTGGTTCCTGGCCTCATCGCTATGATCCAGATCGTCTTTCTCATGTCAACTTAAAACTCTTGAATAGACAAGATAAACAGCTGATATCATCCAGGCAGTCAAGATCATCAAGGGACAAGATTTACTCTGATGGAACGTGGAGTTAATGTCTGGTTATATGAGGGTCAGTCTCACACTCTGTTCTTGAGTTAGAGTAATGAACAGAGGTGGGACGAAGTCACCATCAAGTCACTCTCAAGTCATGAATCAGCAAGTCCCAAGTCAAGTCTCAAGTCATAATGACCACCAATTGTTTGCAAGCTGACTTGAGACTTGACTTGGGACTTGTAGATTGATGAAGTGAAAATGACTTGACAGTAACTTCAACTCAACTCAACTCAACTCAACTCAACTCACCTCAAACTTTATTTTTAGGATAATCAATAAAATGCAGCAATTGCAATAAATAGTAATAAAATACATAACACAGTGCTATTAATAGAATTGAATAAATTAATTAAAGTAGAATTAAAAAAAATTCAAACAAAATTAAAATAAAATTTTGCCAGAAGCCCACTTAAACTTGATTAAAAGCTAGAGAGAAGAGGTGAGTTTTTTGAGAGGATTTAAAAACCTCGATTGATCCTACAGAGTGGACGTGCCAGGGCAGGTTGTTTCAGAGCCTAGGGGCCGCAGCTACAAAGGCTCTGTCACCTTTAGTTTTTAATCTAATTTTTGGTGTGGAAGGAAACTTTTTTAAGTGAAGGCCATTGTCTTTTTAAAAAAGTTTTAAGAAAAAGTTTTCATAATTTAAGCCATGCATATAATAATAATAATAATAACACTATGTAACAAATTTTTATTTTTGTTTTGTTCCTGGGTACACAGTGTGTTTTCCTAACCTGTTATGCCTTAAATAAATAGAAAATATCTGTTATTCCACAGAAACTTTGCTTCTGTGATCAGGACAATGATATTTTGAAATTTGTCTGTTTTCAAGAATATTCTCGATTTGCCTTCACTACTACTGAGTAGTATTCTAGAATATTCTTTAACTGCCAGAACTGTCCAGAATTTTCTAGAAGTTTCCAGAATTATCTAGAAATTTCAAGAAACTTTTAGAACTTTCTAGACCGTAAAAAAAAAATAAAAAATAAAATCAAAGTTTGTGCTGAATGTAGTCATTTTTCCATAGACTTTAGACATAAGCAGTTGAAATATAACACTTAGAAGCCAGGAACAAAAATTGTGTTACATACTGTAATAATAATAATAATAATAATCAAAGTCACACACACACACACACACACACACACACACACACACACACACACACACACACACACACACACACAGAGATCACATAGAATTTTGTCAGGTGTTAAATTAATGCAAATCCTAATTACAGAATCAGAATTTCAAAATTTCCTTTTCCCACAAGAATTGCATAAAAATTGCTAAACAAACAAATAAATATATAATAAACAATGTAAAATACACATCATGCCTGACTTTTTGAAAATACATAAATAATCTGTTCTTCAATAATTCTCTTTAAAATGTGAGCTATTTCATTCAGAATTTTATATAAACCTAATAAAATAAATCAGGAGACGCATTAATGCACAAAAACATGTTTTTTTAATTCATGATAATCAAGGTGTTGTAATCATTGATTTCCCACTGTAGCCAAGTGCTTGCTCACAGGGGGTCGTTTTGACCGTTGGGGTTTTACATAATTATTGTATGGCCTTGCCTTACAATATAAAGCGCCTTGGGGCAACTGTTTGTTGTGATTTGGCGCTATATAAAAAAATTGATTGATTGATTTCTATTGAATAAATAAAAAATGATAGTTGTAATTAAAGAAAAGAAAGAAAGAGAGAGAGAGAAATCGCCAGTATGCTAGCCATCCCTTTCAGCATACTTACATAGTTCTACACTTTTCACTCTTTTAATTCATTTTATTAGTAAACAGCGTGCTTTACCTAAATTCTGGGTCTTTTAGTGAAGCTATCACCTTAGTATTTCTTGTTTTTTTTCTTGTTGTTTAATGCTGGCAAATTATACTATATTTCTTGTCTTTCTGATGCCTGATTCTGTTTTTTCTCTCTGTTTAAGGTGCAGCTCCATCCAGAGATGGGTGTGGTATTTGTGCTGCAGACCCTCCTGTCCTGTGCACCAACAGCATTTCCTGTATTTTCATTTTGTGAATTGTTCTGTAATTTATGTCTGTAGCATAGCCCAAGCAGAGGGTCACCCCTTTGAATCTGGTCTGCTTGAGGCTTCTTCCTCAGAGGGGGTTTTTCCTTACCACTGCTGCTCTGGGGGTTAGACCTTATGTGAAGCGCCTTGAGGCAACTCTATTGTGATTTGGCTTTATATAAATGAAAATAAATTGAAATTGAAAATGGTCCAGAATGCATACACATCTTTAATAATGCCACAAAACTGATACCTACAGCACGTGCAGCAAAAAGAACCCTCTTCTTTTTAAAAACAGAGTTTTTAAGCTTGCAGTTCAGAAATCTGTCCGGGCGGGGCTCCCAGTCCCACACGTCCTCGGTCTGAGCACAAACATGTAACTCCATGGTAAAAAGAAGAAATAAAGCAGACATTGTTGTTAATCCTTAATCGTCCAACGATGTGATGGGAACTGATTTGATAATCGCCCTGGGTGCAGAGGTTTGCCAGCACATACACCCCCACTTTCTGCCTTTGCAGCAAAGTGTAACTAATTAATGTAAAACAGTGTTGAAGAATCACCGTTTTCTTGTTTTCAGCTCA
This sequence comes from Thalassophryne amazonica, assembly GCF_902500255.1. NCBI lineage: Eukaryota > Metazoa > Chordata > Actinopteri > Batrachoidiformes > Batrachoididae > Thalassophryne > Thalassophryne amazonica. The sequence continues at coordinate 49,600,033 of NC_047113.1, read as the reverse complement.
GTATGAGAACAGGTCCATGTGTTCAGTTTAGTGGCGTTATTGTGTTTCTCCAGACACTCTCAAGGTTGGCTTTAGATAACAAATAACCCAGTCATTGTTCTCCCTGTGAAAGCAAAGTTCTTTCATACAGTCAAAGTATGAAATCACTCACATTTTACAGAATGCAGAAGCAGCAATTAATTTTGAACAATACAGTCATTCAACTGTTCATTATTGATCAGCATAGTTCAAACATAAATGTACAAACCATTTGATTATAAACAGAGGCAACAACATTATTATTTACAGTCCACATCTTGACCTCATGACCTTTGAACATATCATGAAACATCATGTCAGGCATTAGTCATGACTTTATTAAAAATGGTCAATGTCTGACATGTTTTAAACCAACATGTTACACCCTACTTAATCATATGTTATTTATGAAAACCTTAAACCAAAACACTTTACTGATTTGAGAGTCAACAAATCTGTCAGCAGTTCAACATGCTCAATACAATTCATCATAAGCACATATTTCAATCATTAATCAAACCGTATAATATTGTATCATTTCAAAACCATCATAAATCAGTTGAACACCTATCAAAGCATAGGCATACACATTTTCATTCATTTGACATGATAAAACCCTTAAACACATTATGGCACAAGTATACACTCTATTCAGCTTCATTCATTCAATACAATATCTAGTTCATTTAAACCTGTGTGGTGTACATACTTCTAAATATTTGTTACTTTTTGAAAATAATGAACACAAAACCTTTTATTCAGTTTGGTAACTTTTAGCATTGTTAGCATGCAAAGCTAAATATGAGTAAAATAGCATATATTTTCATTTATTCTTTACATGAGTCAACAGCATGAGCTTTTTACATAATTTACAGGGTTACATGCACAAAACCAACACATCTGTGTCTATATTCCAACAAATGCTCTTTGATAAACCTGAGGAACACCTAAACCAGGCCCGCCGATAGGGGGGGACAAAGGGGTCTGCTGTCCCGGGCCCAGGGAGAGGGGGGCCCACAACTGGGCCCTCATTAAATTGTGGATTTTAAAAAATTGTCAGAATAGTCCTATTTGTGGAAAACTATTATTTCAATCACATTACAGCTTTTTTATTTGTATTCTCCTAGTTGTCCATGAGAAATAGTGATCATGAACCCTCCCACCCCAAACACAAAAATGGTTTGGCCTGGATCAACCTTTGATGTTTTTAATTTGGCGTTGAGAAGGTGCGCGGGTCTGCAATCAGTATGTCTGGTAAGCTTAAGTCCGATGCCCAGAAACGAAAGAAAAGAGAAAAAGAGAAGAGGAAAACAAAGGGTTGAGAAATGCTCTAAACAAATATTTTTAAAAATGTGCCGACAGTGATGCTGGGACGAGTGGAATAGAGCAAGGTAAGAAGTGCAGCCAAACTTGTAACGCAGCCTAAGTGACCAGCGCTAATGTTAACGGCCATTAGCTTAGCTTGTACAAAGCCTGACAAAATACGTTATCTTTGACAGAAACACAGAGGAGGGAGAGCGAGCAGCAGGCAGGTGTGTGGAGTCAGGGTACGGGTGACGGAGAAGAGAGAGGCGGATTGTGTCACGGTGGGCAGAGTGAGGCTCCCGCAGACGGAGAAGAGAGAGAGAGAGCAGGAACTTAGGTAAAGTTAGAAAGATATTCACAGATTCAAAGTTCACGGCTCAATAGATCTTAAGAGAAACGTTGTAGAAAGACAAACACCACTAGTTTCTAACCTCAGGAAGGTAGACAACGAGCTACAACCTTATTTTTATCCATATGAGCCGTCCTCTGAGCTGAAAAAATAACACTGATCTGAACGGGCAGCCGGCAGAGAAACGGAAGCTTAGGGACCGTCTACAAAGTGCATACATGGGAAAAAAAGACACCAGAAAATTATTGAATAAATCATTGTAATAAGGAGTGATATAACCAGATTCACTGTACACGTCAGTGGGGTCCTGCTGATTATACTACAGAGCTCAGTTTGGAAAAATGCCACTGTGAAAAACTTTGCAGAATTTTTTATTTTTTTAATTTTTAATAGCAACAAAGTCACAAGGTGTGGTGTCACCAAATTCACTGCACACAACAGCCATGTCCTGTGGATTATACTACAGCACTCAGTTTGGAAAAAAGTAATTTAAAAAAAATTTGGAGAATTTTTCATTGATTATATTTTCAATAGCATCAAAGTCATAAGGTGTAGTGACACAAAATTTACTGCACACAACAGTGGTGTCCTGCTGATTATACTACAACACTCACTTTTGGAAAAAGTCATTTTCAAAAATTTTGGAGAATGTTTAATTGTTTAAATTTTCAATAGCATCAAAGTCATAAGGTGTAGTGACACAAAATTTACTGCACACACCAGTGGTGTCCTGCTGATTATACCACAACACTCACTTTGGGAAAAAGTCATTTTAAAAAATTTTGAATAATTTTTTATTGCTTAAATTTTCAATAGCATCAAAGTCACAAGATGTGATGTCGCGAAATTCACTGCACACAACAGCCGTGTCCTGTTGATTATACTACAGCACTCAGTTTTGGAAAAAGTAATTTTTAAAAATTTTGGAGAATTTTTGATTGATTTTATTTTCAATAGCATCAAAGTCATAAGGTGTAGTGACACAAAATTTACTGCACACAACAGTGGTGTCCTGCTGATTATACTACAACACTCACTTTGGGAAAAGTCATTTTAAAAAGTTTTGGAGAATTTTTTATTGTTTCAATTTTCAATAGCATCAAAGTCATATGGTGTAGTGACACAAAATTTACTGCACACAGCAGTGGTGTCCTGCTGATTATACTACAACACTCACTTTGGGAAAAAGTCATTGTAAAAAAAATTGCAGAATTTTTGATTGATGCTATTGAAAATAAAAACAAAGTCATAAGGTGTGGTGTCGCCAAATTCACTGCACACAACAGTGGTGTCCTGCCGATTATACTACAACTGTTATGTGTCGGACGCAGCTCGGAGAACCGACCAGCGTTTGAAGGACCCAGTATGAAATAAGCAGAGCACGGTTCAAAGGCTAACTGAATTTAATACATAACAGTGATAATATAATAATAAAAGGTGCGGCCTGGCGTGGTGCGCTCCCAGCAGCGCTAACGGTCCGGAGCCAGAAGCTGTTTCGGACCCAAGGACCCCGCCGACACCCCCCAGGTGGCCGCAACAACCGAGTCTGTGAAAGAAGGAACCATTATGTGAGTCCACACTCTACACACAGAACACTTAAAGGTGTACAAACAGCAAACACTTCCTGGCTTGATTACTGATCAGCTTCCCAACCTGCAGGCATGGAACATCCCGTTCACAAAACTCCACCGCAGTGGAAGCTGATACATGACTAACATACAGCTCAATACAATAAGGTGTGAGGGACACCACATTTACTGACTGTATAACTGTTAGTCACAAAATCCAACGTACCTCAGGAAGTGTGCTGACGAGCGTGAGACCTCACCCCCTCCTCTTTCACAGACTGTGCATCAAACCTGGACGTTCTCAGCATCCGCTGCTGATGAGATGGCTCCCAAGACGACGATCTCACCCGTCTGGTCACAAGGTCGAGTCTCTGGCAAATACACACTGTGCACTCCAGTCTTAAATGCCAACATGCTCCAATCCATCCAGATGCACCTCAGCTGTGAGTCCTGACGAGTCACAGGTGATCAGGGTGAGGTCCTGACAGCCTCAGCAACACAGCCACTCAGTCCCAAATGCACGCCACCTGGGAGGAAACCAAAAGACAAACACACTGGCAGTCAGGCCCCCCCAGCCATATAACAACAACACTCACTTTGGGAAAAAGTCATTGTAAAAAAAATTGCAGAATTTTTGATTGATGCTATTGAAAATAAAAACAAAGTCATAAGGTGTGGTGTCACCAAATTCACTGCACACAACAGTGGTGTCCTGCCGATTATACTACAACACTCACTTTGGGAAAAAGTCATTTTAAATGTAAACAACAAAAAAATTCTCAAATTTTAAACAATGACATTTTTCCTAACTAAGTACTGTAGTATAACTAGCAGGACACCACTGTTGTGTGCAGTAAATTTTGTGTCACTACACTTTATGACTTTGATGCTATTGAAAATTTAAATAGTGAAAAATCCCCCCAAATTTTTTAAAATTACTTTTTTCATAACTGAGTCCTGTAGTATAATCAGCAGAACACCTCTGTTGTGTGCAGTAAATTTTGTGTCACTACACCTTATGCCTTTGATGCTATTGAAAATATAAACAATCAAAAATTCTCCAGTAATTTTTTTAAATTACTTTTTCCCAAAGTGAGTGCTGTAGTATAATCGGCAGGACACCACTGTTGTGTGCAGTGAATTTAGCGACACCACACCTTATGACTTTGATGCTATTGAAAATTTAAACAATGAAAAATTCTCCAAAAAATTTTAAAATGACTTTTTCCCAAAGTGAGTGTTGTAGTATAATCAGCAGGACATCACTGTTGTCTGCAGTAAATGTTGTGTCACTACACCTTATGACTTTGATGCTACTGAAAATTTAAACAATAAAAAAATTCTCCAAAATTTTTGAAAATGACTTTTTCCAAAACTGAGTGTTGTAGTATAATCGGCAGGACACCACTGTTGTGTGCAGTGAATTTGTCGACACCACACCTTATGACTTTGATGCTATTGAAAATTTAAACAATAAAAAATTCTCCAAAATTTTTAAAAATTACTTTTTCCCAAACTGAGTGCTGTAGTATAATCAACAGGACATGGCTGTTGTGTGCAGTGAATTTGGCGACACCACATCTTGTGACTTTGATGCTATTGAAAATTAAAACAATAAAAAATTCTCCAAAATTTTTTAAAATGTCTTTTTCCTGAAGTGAGTGTTGTAGTATAATCAGCAGGACACCACTGTTGTGTGCAGTAAATTTTGTGTCACTACACCTTATGACTTTGATGCTATTGAAAATTTAAACAATAAAACATTCTCCAAAATTTTTGAAAATGACTTTTTCCAAAAGTGAGTGTTGTAGTATAATCAGCAGGACACCACTGTTGTGTGCAGTAAATTTTTTGTCACTACACCTTATGACTTTGATGCTATTGAAAAATTCTCCAAATTTTTTTAAAATTACTTTTTTCCAAACTGAGTGTTGTAGTATAATCAACAGGACATGGCTGTTGTGTGCAGTGAATTTGGTGACACCACACCTTGTGACTTTGATGCTATTAAAAATTAAAAAAATTAAAAATTCTGCAGTTTTTCATAATGGCATTTTTCCAAACTGAGTAGTATAATCAGCAGGACCCCACTGACGTGTACAGTGAATCTGGTTATATCACTCCTTATTACAATGATTTATTCAATAATTTTCTGGTGTCTTCTTTTTTTTTCCCATGTATGCACTTTGTAGACGGTCTCTAAGCTTCCGTTTCTCTGCCGGCTGCCCGTTCAGATCAGTGTTAATTTTTTCAGCTCAGAGGACGGCTCATATGGATAAAAATAAGGTTGTAGCTCATTGTCTACCTTCCTGAGGTTAGAAACTAGTGGTGTTTGTCTTTCTACAACGTTTCTCTTAAGATCTATTGAGCCGTGAACTTTGAATCTGTGAATATCTTTCTAACTTTACCGAAGTAGAGCGCGAGCTGTCCACTGAGCAGGAATCAAGAGACTGATTATCAGGCACAAAATTTCAGTACATATGAAGAGTTTATGTGGTAGTTTGTTAATGTATTGTCAATGCCTGTCACTTTTTTATGAAGAGGAGAGGAGGAGCAGATAAGAAGAGAAGAGAGGAAGACAGCAGAGGTGAGGAGAGGAAGACAGGAGAAGAGAGGAACAGTCAGTTGTGAGATGTTCATTTGGTTTTGAAATTACAGAACTGACAATTCTAGCATGACGTTGAACTGATAAAGTTTTCATTTAAAGTTTGTTATACATGCTTATTTACTGTATTATCAGTTGACAAAGAGAAAATTCTTCAAAATAAAATGCCTAATTTATTCTTTCCTGGTCTGTTTTTCCTGCATGTATAAGAATTAGAAAATGTGTATGCACAACTCTTAATAATATTAGCAGGTCCTTTGTGACAAGTATATAAATGTCATATTTAACTAAAATCTCAGCTGCCATGGAGAGCTAAGATTTTCCCTCGTATAGAATACCTTATTTATTGCATTATCACAATATATCAGACATAACTGGTGATGTTTACTGACAAAAAAAACCTGGTGGTGGTGGAGGGGAGGGCCCATCCAACATTATCTTGTCCCGGGCCCAGACAAGACTGTCAGCTGGCCTGCCTAAACTGTCAGCAGCCCATCTTAGAACCATGTCACAGTTATTGAAAGTTCATGTTTCAAATGCAGCGATCAGGGCCAGGGCCTCCACAAAGACAGGCTGACTGAGGGGCTCTGGGACTGATTCTTCTTGGTTGCTCTTCTTTCTACACTGGTTTTAAGAAGATCTTGTCTTTGAGGACGTTGTGGAAGTTTGGCGACTCCCTGTGGCACTAAGCTAAACTGGATAAGTCAAAATGTTCACACTGTGGGTACATGCATGCAGTCTACACTGGGTCTTTAGCCTCAGTTACTGCAGAATGGACTGGGAGAACTTCACATGCAGCAGAGCGGTGGAGGAGTGGGCTTCAGCGCTCCAGTGGATGGCATCAGGATCCAGGTCAGGACGGGCAAAGCGAGCAGCAAAAGTAGCATTCAGTGCTGTCGGGTCCCAGGAACTGGGCAGCTCTCTGCAGGCAGGTGTGGAAGCCATCTTGGAAGGGCAGTTTGTGGCCCCACCTGCAGTTCTTGTTTGGTGTCTTGTGTGCTGCAGGAAAAGGACCATGTGCTCCAACATCTCAGCTTTCTCCACTCTGTGCTGAGTCCCGCCCTGCAGAAAAGCATCACTTTAAAGTCACAAACTTTCAGTAAATTCAGCAGAGCAAAGCAGACTCTTCTTTGACTGCATTTGGTCCCACTTCAACTAGACCTGTGATGTTATGATGACACAGCCCCTTGACAATTGCTCAGCTGGTTCTACACAAACGGTTGCTGGGGAGAGGGGCATTAGTGCCCAGCTTTACTGATGAGCCAAAACCACTACATCAAGGAGAAAATCACATCACATCTGATCATGTGAAAAGCTCTAATTTTGCTGAGGAATTGTGCAAGTTAGCATGAAAGAATAGAGATGCTCAGATGACGTTGTGGTACGTGTTGTTCTCCATTATGTCATGCCACTGCGGGCACTCTCTGCCCACATCTCAGAACTGTGTGAGTGGTGTTGGCTTACTTTATGTCACATATTATTTTTAACACTGTTATTAATTTAAACCTTTCTACATTTATGATCTGTAAATCCTACACGATGAGTGAGTAGACCCATCAGGTGGTAAAAACAGTACATTTCAGAAGACCAGCGTAACCCAGCATAACCCAGCATAATAGCAAGCCCTCAGTGTCCCAATTAAGTTAATATTCTATCGGCAAACTAATGATTGTTTATTCAAAACATAAAATGGCCATTTTGAAAAGATCGTGTAGAACCAGCTTGAACATTGTCAGAGTTTTATAAAGTTAAATAGGCTCTGTTCCAGAGTGAAATCAACTTTCTCTATCATAATAGAAAGGATTTCTTAGAGTTGAACAACTTCATTTAGCACCATGACAGAGTTTACTGAACCATGGTTGAAATAAAGGGGGTACTGGGGAGCTCTGATGATTCTAATTAAGATTTGCCCATATTGGGCATGCTAAGTTCAGGCAGGTCAAAATGCTGCCAGCGGATCCTCGAGTAAAGTAACTAAAACTTAACATCATGCATACCGTTATACATGGTAATGCCCCACAGTATCTAACTTCCTCTGTTAGTGCTCTCAATTCCTGCTACAATACCCGTTCTGGTCCCCTGTACCTTTCTATTCCGTCTGTAAAGTAGTTCGGTCATTCCTCTTTTAAATACACCAGTATCACTGGCTGGAATGAGTTACCCAATCTAGTCAATTGAGTCCAATCGTGCTTTTAAAAAAGGGGTGAAATGTTTTTTATATGATCAGTTTTATCAACAGTCATGTAAACCTTTTATTCTATTTTCGTATATTTATTTTTATTTTATTGTTTTACTATTTTTTCTTTGTTTTGTTGACACTTTTGTTATTTCTATTACTTAGGAACAGTATTGTTCATTAGTATTATTTATTTTATCACTATGTTTCGTACTTGAAGTCCTTCACGTGGGGCAAGGCCGTAAGGAGTTCAAGTACCTCGGGGTCTTGTTCACGAGTGAGGGGACGATGGAGTGTGAGATTGGCCAGAGAATTCGCGCAGCAGGGGCGGTGTTGCATTCGCTCTACCGTACTGTTGTGATGAAAAGGGAGCTGAGCCAAAAGGCGAAGCTCTCGATCTACTGGTCAGTCTTTGTTCCTACTCTCACCTATGGTCATGAGTGTTGGGTCATGACTGAAAGAACTAGATCACGGTACAAGCGGCCGAAATGGGCTTCCTCAGGAGGGTGGCTGGTGTCTCCCTGAGAGATAGGGTGAGAAGTTCGGTCATCCGTGGGAGGCTTGGAGTAGAGTTGCTGCTCCGTTGTGATGAAAGGAGCCAGCTGAGGTGGTTCGGGCATCTGGTAAGGATGCCTCCTGGGTGCCTTCCAAGGGAGGTGTTCCAGGCACGTCCATCTGGGTGGAGACCCCGGGGAAGACCCAGGACTAGGTGGAGAGATTATATCTCCACACTGGCCTGGGAATGCCTCGGGATCCACCAGTCAGAGGTGGTCAATGTGGCATGGGAAAGGGAAGTGTGGGGTCCCCAAACCCAAACCCGGAAAAGCGGTTGAAGATGAAGATGAGTATTTTTTGTATCATAGGTATTTAGGTTAACTATGGGTATTATTTTTACTTTATGTTATACATTAGTTCATGGTTTTTTATTTTATATAATTTGTCATAATTATTAATTTTGTATTACCTTTGTTTGTTGTCTTATTGTATTTTTTGACTTTTTGTGCTATCCGTGTATTTTAATTTGCAATTACTTATGTATTTTGTGTATTATTTTAATAAATAGATTCAAGCAATCGATCAGAATGGTACAAGCATACAAAATGGGATTTTAAAAAAATAAGGAAAAACAGAGGTATTCAAATCCTTAGGTAAGCACATACTGAAGCCAATGTTCGGGCCCCTTCACACATAACAGAAAAGAAGCAGAAACCGAAAGAAAATCCGTGAGCCAAACACGAAATGGGGAGCCATGAACCATCCACCTGCTGTCGTGAGGGACGCACGGTCGCACAGGCGTACATGACCAGCCCAGTCACGTTTTTTTTCGTCCTCCCGTCACAAAATGGTTCAAATTGGGTTTTTTTTTAAGTCACTATTACTGACCGTACTCCTACCCCCAACCCTAACCTTAACCATAACCTAATCCTGCTCCTTCCCCCAACCCTAATCATAACCACCCCGACCCCCTGCTGCACTTTTAATTACGGTGCAGCCATCACGGAATGAATTAGAATGAATTTCAGACTCAGACTCAGACTCACTTTTATTGTCACTCGACCCTTACAGGCAGAACAAAATGCAGTTTGTCCAGGTCTTGGTGTAGTTAACTGGGACAATTTTTTTAAACCTAACCTATTGTATAAAGTTTTGCAATGTACAATATGCGCACCCCTGTGGCCACAGAATATATATACGAGGTCTGTTAGAAAAGTATCGGACCTTTTTATTTTTTGCAAAAATCTGATGGATTTGAATCACGTGTACTAGTATGAGCCAACCTTGAACCTTCGTGCGCATGCGTGAACTTTTTCACGCCTGTCGATTGCATCATTTTCTGGTAAGCAGCCTTTGTGTGTGGACATGTGTTGTGCGCTCGGCGGATTTTCATTTCAAGGAAAAAAACGGAACGACTGGAGCAGTGCCGAATCAAATTTTGCCAGAAACTGGCGACAGACGGCCCACAGCACTCCGAGCGGCCATCGACAGGCTGAAATGACCAGATCATTTCCAAAGTGAAGGCTGTGTTGATCCGGGACGTCGTCTGACTACCAGAGAAATTGCAGAAGAGGTGTACATCAGCACTTTTGCGGCACATTCCACTGTTACAGGAGATTTTGTAATGAAAGACGTGCGGAGGAATTCGCGCGTCGGGACGGAGCCGCTCATGGCGCACAACAAAAAGCACGTCCGTGTTGGAAGTCTCACAGGACAAGTTGTGACATGCCCAGCTGTTACACAATTTCTCGTATACTCACTCGAATGAAAAGCCACCGAAAGCCATCTGAATCTTCCGAATGGTTTCCAACATGCTTCCAACGTGCTCAGCCATTTTCCTGACAATGAAAATCCGACGAGGGGGTGGACCAGTGCTCACTCAAAGCCTGCCCACAGGCGAATGACGCAACTGACAGGCGTGAAAAAACTCACGCATGCGCACGAAGTTTCAAGCTTGGCTGATGCAAGCGCACATGATTCAAATCCATATAGTTTTTTAAAAAAAATAAAAAGGTCAGATAGTTTTCTAACAGACCTCGTAGTGAGGGCGTCATTTTACTGTAAGATATTCTACAGCTTCAGAGCAGTGTCTTTCTACCTCAGAACAATGTGTGCAACCAACTTTGTTAATGTAGAATTTGTGGTCCCATGATGAAAATTTTGCACTTTTCGTGACAATATGACGAATCAATAGATTAATGTATATTTCGTGCTGCTGAATCACGACAATCCGTGAGACTGGGTTGTGCACGACACGTCTGCGATGGTTTTGTGCATGCTCGTGCGCGAACACAGTGCGAGCAGCTGGAACGTGTTGCACCACATCACGCTGCTGATGTAGAGAAAAATAAAATAAAAACCAGCTGTATAATTAGTGAAAATCACTGGGTTGATATAAATAAGAAATTAAAGGGGACGCAGTACAGAACCCTGCAGTAAAATAACTGGTTAAATAAAAAATAAATGCCACTCGCAGAATTCGAACCTGCAATTTACAAAAGCTCAGATTACCAGACGGAATCTTTACAACTACACTATCTTATAACAGCAGCATAAAATGCCTAAAATCAACAAAGAGATAAATGTAATTTTTTTAAAAAGAGAAAAAAGTACTGTAATAACTGACAAAACAGTGTTTGTTACGGAGTATTTTTGGTGATACATGACTGAAAGTGGCGTATTTGTGGCACTGTTGGCTTGTCATATTGTCATAGTCCTGCGGCGCGGGTGTTCTGCCAGACACGCGTAACATTCGGATCGCCTGCTGCGTGATCTGACGGTCCGTTTCACAAGGAGCAGCCTGCTGAGGTGCCCTGTATGCGGCTGCTGCAGCCCGGCTGTGTGCACTCAGACGTGGCTGTCCGGCCCCCATGTGATCATGTCTGTAAATACATATCAGCATCTCATGCAAGTATGCTCTCCCCCTGCATGCCACATATGTTGGGGGGTGCGGGGGGGGGGGGACCACATGCACGTCACATGATGACTTAATTAAACCCTACGTACCGGCCCGGGCTGTGCGTTCTCAGGATGCAGGACTACTTTGTGTCCCTAGGGTGAATAAAAAGTCTGTGAGTCACAGAGCTTTCTCTTATCATACCGCTGTTCTGTGGAATGATCTCCCTGCATCAAAAAAACAGCCCGATTCTGTAGAGACTTTCAAGTCCAAATTTAAGCTGCACTTATTTTCCCTTTTGTATGGCGAGCATACTGGCATAGTATGGTACTATGCTTTTTACTCTTTTAAATTCATTTTTTTTAGGAAACAGAGCATGCAGCGGGCTCAACTTTATCTAAAGTCTGGGTCTTTTAGTGAAGCTTAGGGCTAGTGGCCGGTATTTCTTCTGTTTTTCTTGTTGCTTAATGCTGAGAAATTATACTGTACTTGTTGTCTTTCCGATGCCTGATTCTGTTTTTTTTCTCTCTGTTTGAGGTGCGGCTCCATCCGGAGATGGCCGTGGTGTCTACTTCTGCAGCCCTCCAGTCCTGTGCACCGGCAAGATTTCCTGTATATTTGTTTTGTAAATTGGTTTGCCAGTTGTGGCGGGAGCATAGCCCAAGCAGAGGGTCACCCCTTTGAGTCTGGTCTGCTTGAGGTTTCTTCCTCAGAGGGAGTTTTTCCTTACCACTGTCGCCTGTGTGCTTGCTCTGGGGATTGGTAAGGTTAGACCTTACTTGTGTGAAGTGCCTTGAGGCAACTTTGTTGTGATTTGGCGCTATATAAATGAAATAAATTAAATTAAATTAAATTAAGCCACCGTGTTGTGTGTGTGGGTAGTAATACATACTTCAGAAAAACGTCCTAAGCCCATGGTAATAGTTGCGGCTGAAATAATACAAAAAAGCTAAAAGTTTATTTTCTCTCTCTCTCGTTAACTTCCTCCTCTGGCTGACGGTCATGTGACCTCGCTTCCTTTAGCTCCTCAGACAGAAAGTTCTCTCAAGTTAGAAGTTTGTATTTTTGGTAATATTCCTGGTTCTGAACGGAGCACCGACATGGTAGAACAAGGTATCGTGGTCGCTGTAACTGTTATGACCCTGTTTTGGGGCATTGTTGGAGGAGTGGTGCCGTGGTTTATTCCCAAAGGACCAAACAGAGGGTGAGTGTTAGCTTCACTAGCTAACGGCGAGCTAACTTTGTACAGTCTCGTGACTCCTTTAATCCGAACAGATTTACAAAATATTAAATAACTAGTGTGTGTGTGTATATATTTTACACTTACATTCGCTGTAGCCTTTTCAGATGTCTGCCATTGTAAGCTTTGCAAACTTTACTGAAACTAATTTGAAAGGTCTCTTTTGTCCCAGAGATGCTTCAAATAATCCCGGTACTAGGCCTGCCACGATAGATCAACACGTTGTTCAATATATATATATATATGTGTGTGTGTGTGTATGTATGTATATAAAACCAGGTTAGTCCCCTTGAGATAAAGATCTCTTTTGCAAGGGAGACCTGGGCAATTACAAGTATAAAGGTTCCAGTTCACCTAACCTGCATGTCTTTTTGTGTGTGTGTGTGTGTATATTTTTTTAAGTGTGTATTTATGTGGGTCGTGGGTAGGGATGTCCCTATCAGGTTTTTTTTGGCCCCGATCCGATTCCGAGTCATCTGATTTTGAGTATCTGCCCATACCAAGTCCCGATCCGATACTTTAAAAAAACTGAATGAACAAGGAACAAATGCCAAATATATAATATTTTCATTTTAATCACCTTATTTTATTATTTATCACTTAAACAGTGCACTTCTCCTTGAGATAGCTTGAACAATCTAGTAATAATCTACCAGACTTAAAAAATGTACAAATTTCCATGTTATTTTATTTGTCTAAAAATAAATGTCCAAGGTTCCTTATGTTAAACAAGAAATTATCTAATCTGAAATAACAGGTGGGTTTAATTTACAGATCAAAGGTTTTTAAAGAACCATTTATTGATTTAGCTATTTTAATTACAAGTGTTCTAAACTTTTTTTAACAGTAATCAGAAATTTTGAGGTAACAAGCAACAACAACAAAAAACGTTTCCAAGGATTTTTCTTCAGAAAACTGCTCTATACAACCCCTGGCAAAAATTATGGAATCACCAGCCTCGGAGGATGTTCATTCAGTTGTTTAATTTTGTAGAAAAAAAGCAGATCACAGACATGACACAAAACTAAAGTCATTTCAAATGACAACTTTCTGGCTTTAAGAAACACTATAAGAAATCAGGAAAAAAATTGTGGCAGTCAGTAACGGTTACTTTTTTTAGACCAAGCAGAGGGAAAAAAATATGGAATCACTCAATTCTGAATAAAAAATTATGGAATCATTGAAAACAAAAGAACGCTCCAACACATCAATAGTATTTTGTTGCACCACCTCTGGCTTTTATAACAGCTTGCAGTCTCTGAGGCATGGACTTAATGAGTGATAAACAGTACTCTTCATCGATCTGGCTCCAACTTTCTCTGATTGCTGTTGCCAGATCAGCTTTGCAGGTTGGAGCCTTGTCATGGACCATTTTCTTCAACTTCCACCAAAGATTTTCAGTTGGATTAAGATCTGGACTATTTGCAGGCCATGACATTGAGCCTATGTGTCTTTTTGCAAGGAATGTTTTCACAGTTTTTGCTCTATGGCAAGATGCATTATCATCTTAAAAAATGATTTCATCATCCCCAAACATCCTTTCAATTGATGGGATAAGAAAAGTGTCAAAAATATCAACATAAACTTGTGCATTTATTGATGATGTAATGACAGCCATCTCCCCAGTGCCTTTACCTGACATGCAGCCCAATATCATCAATGACTGTGGAAATTTACATGTTCTCTTCAGGCAGTCATCTTTATAAATCTCATTGGAACGGCACCAAAGAAAAGTTCCAGCATCATCACCTTGCCCAATGCAGATTTGAGATTCATCACTGAATGACTTTCATCCAGTCATCCACAGTCCACGATTTCTTTTCCTTAGCCCATTGTAACCTTGTTTTTTTCTGTTTAGGTGTTAATGATGGCTTTCGTTTAGCTTTTCTGTATGTAAATCCCATTTCCTTTAGGCGGTTTCTTACAGTTCGGTCACAGACGTTGACTCCAGTTTCCTCCCATTCGTTCCTCATTTGTTTTGTTGTGCATTTTCGATTTTTGAGACATATTGCTTTAAGTTTTCTGTCTTGACGCTTTGATGTCTTCCTTGGTCTACCAGTATGTTTGCCTTTAACAACCTTCCCATGTTGTTTGTATTTGGTCCAGAGTTTAGACACAGCTGACTGTGAACAACCAACGTCTTTTCCAACATTGCGTGATGATTTATAATCCTCTCCTTTGTTTCAATTGACATCTCTCGTGTTGGAGCCATGATTCATGTCAGTCCACTTGGTGCAACAGCTCTCCAAGGTGTGATCACTCCTTTTTAGATGCAGACTAACGAGCAGATCTGATTTGATGCAGGTGTTAGTTTTGGGGATGAAAATTTACAGGGTGATTCCAGAATTTATTCCTCAGAATTGAGTGAGTCCGTATTTTTTTTCCCTCTGCTTGGTCTAAAAAAGTAACCGTTACTGATTGCCACAATTTTTTTTCCTGATTTCTTATAGTGTTTCTTAAAGCCAGAAAGTTGCCATTTGAAATGACTTTAGTTTTGTGTCATGTCTGTGATCTGCTTTTTTCCTACAAAATTAAACAACTGAATGAACATCCTCCGAGGCCGGTGATTCCATAATTTTTGCCAGGGGTTGTAAATGAGCAGTCCTGTGATACGTTTCTGTTTTGTACAGATCAGTGGTTTCTTCCACTAGTCTTCCCTGCTTTGGCCCGACACGTCGTTCCTGTTGGACAGTGCGAAGCTACATCACAGCTCAAGAGCGTCGAAAGTTGGATTGGGTTTAATTTTGACCGCATCGGCCCCTGCCGACAAGCGGCAATGCGTGCTCCTGTCAGAAGTGTCGCTTTAGCTCGGCTTTTGATGCGGCGCTTCTAACGCCTCTAAAAAGCAATGTGTCTCATTGAAAATAATGCTTTTTAGACCGATTCTTGATACCTCTGACGCTTCCGACGTATGAAAGGCCCTTTAATCTGCAATAATGAGCTTGAAATAGCGCTGATCAAAATCATGAGGATAAAGTCTATATCAGATTCCTGATCGGGATGCAACGTCCGATTTCAATCAAGTCTTTCTGTGTGTATTGTGTCTTCCTTTACATGCATTTCAGCGAGTTGCAGAGTTGCACTGCTGCTGTCCATCTCGTCCCGTTCTCTGTCGGAGGTGGGCTCAGCTCTGCTCTCACATGCTGCAACGAGCAAACCAGGCATTTGAAGCAAAGTGACTGCATTATTCCATCCAGAAAGTTTGATAGAATAAAAGCAGTAACCCCTTTTGTCTGAAATATGAATGTCAAAGCCAAAGTGTACCTATCCACATTTATATTGAGTCACTGTCCCCCCGTATGAGTTCAGGCTGCATGTTAGTTAGGCATACAACTGTACCAAGTTATTACAATAGTTGAAGTTTTATATGTGAATTTGTTTTAGATTTCACAGATGGGATAGTCGCTGAATAGCAACGCTACCTGCTATGATTTCAAGTCTGTACATAGAGCCGTTTTGTGGGATGCCGTCATTTGTGCAAAAATCAACCAAACCTAAAATTGACAAAATATTGAAGGCAGTCTGGTGCAACAAATCAAAAAGAAGAAAAAACAAACAACCACATATGTTGTTCTTTTGACTGCAACCGTTTGTTTAGGGTCACCACAGTGGATATAGCCAGACCTGCATTGGTAATTGGCACAAATTTTACACCTTATCCTTTATCTTGGCAGCACAGTTAGCACAGTTGTCTCACAGCAAGAAGATTGTGGGATCGCTACCCACGTGAGGTCTTTTGTGTGGAGTTGCATATTCTCCCCATGTTTGTGTGGGTTATGTCCGGGTGCTTCAGCTACTCCCACATACAAAGACATGCTTGTTAGGTGGATTGGAACTTTCGATTGTCCGTTGGTGTGCATGCGGGTGTGAATGTTTGTTTGTCTATATGTGACCCTGTGATAGACTGGCGTCCTGTCCAGGGTGTAACCTGCCTCATGCCCTATGACTGCTGGGGCAGGGTTCCATGACCCTTAACTGGAGTAAACGGGTATAAAAAAAAAATGCATGGATGGATAAAATGGTCTTAAAACAATGACAATATTATTGTTTATCGTGATATATTCTGATGCATTATATCTTCCAGCAAAACTTTTCATCCATTCCTTCCAGACCTACCTGGTAGCAGTATTTGTATTGCATTTTGGGCATTGGAAGTCATTTTACCATATCAAATTAAATCAAGTGTGATTTCCTAATGCTGACCTTTGTCATGTCTAGACTGTTTCTCTGTGTTTAGTCCCAATATGGAAAACATTCCACATTGAGCAACTTCCCTTCTTTAGCTGTTTGTGACTTGTCTGAGAAGATCATCACAAATATAATGTGGAACATTTTTATGATCATTTGACATGAACTTGATTCCCATTTGTAATTGTTTTTGCTTTTGTTTCCTACAGAGTGATTGTTACCATGTTGGTATTAACGGCAGTCTGCTGTTACCTGTTGTAAGTTCACCTGTTACAATTGCTTTATGTGTTGGTATGTGTTTTTATGTTTGCATTCTAACAGCGTGTGTGTTCTTAGAATGTGAACGATGGTATAACCAGAATTAATTGCATATATATTATAAATAACAAATGATGGGCTTGTGTTCCACTGTGATGAAAAACAGGAATTGCTTAATTTCTTTCTGACACACTTGGTCCATGTGCAGACAGTGTCATGTTTCACCAGATGTAGAAAAAAGGGCAGTCAAGGGAAAAAATAGTAACAACAACATAAAACAATACAGAATTCTGCAGCCAACTGAGGATATTTTCTGAAGATTCTCAGTTTTAATGCTATGTCCACACGTTCTAAAAAATGTTAATCTTTTGAAAAAGTTATATAAACAGAAGTTATATAAGCATTTCTTACAAAAGGGTAAATAAACCACATTATGTACTTTTGTAGATCAATTTTTAATTTCAATTTATTTTCATTTATATAGCGCCAAATCACAACAAAGTTGCCTCAAGGTGCTTCACACAAGTAAGGTCTAACCTTACTAACCCCCAGAGCAAGCACACAGGTGACAGTGGTAAGGGAAAAACTCCCTCTGAGGAAGAAAACTCAAGCAGACCAGACTCAAAGGGGTGACCCTCTGCTTGGGTCATGCTATCAACTCAAATTACAAAACATTTCACAAAACAAATAAACGTCACATTCTGAAATGCATGTTGAGTAGTTAGAATTGATATTTTTATGTGCTCTGTCTGACAGCTGGTTAATAGCATATCTGGCCCAACTGAACCCACTTCTTGGGCCCCAACTCTCCGTTGACACCATATGGTACCTGTACCATCACTGGTCTTGATTCACCTCATCAGGACTGCTAACAGTGCAGGTAAAGTGTTTCCCTGTGAAAGAGAAAAATATTAAACTTTTAATTTATCAGCACATGATGTTTCTTCCTTGACACACCTTCCCATAAAAACTCCTTGTGGTGATTTTATTGTGCATTCTCGCAACAGGGATGGACGTGACGCTGTTGTTTACCAGAAGTGCATTTTCCCTTAAATCCACGCTGATGTCTCACACTCTGAATCTCTTTAAATCCAGATCCCTTTGTGGCTGTTGACGGACGTCCACAATGGTGCCTTGGACATACCTGATTTATCGTAGCCTTGCTGTTTGTTTTTTTTAATGAGCTCAACATTCACATGGTGTTTTCGTGAAGTAATTTATACATTATTACTATTGTTGTTATTATTATTGCTGTTTATAATTTGCCTTAATTCTAAGAAGAAAACAAAACAAACTGGTCTGTTGTTTGACTTCATTGTTTATTCTGTATCTTTAATAAAATAATCAGTTACCAGTGAGTTGTGCGTGTGACTTTGTGACTTTTTTCCTCTTTTCACAATTGTTAGCAGTTAATGATTGAATTTCAAGATAGCAATTGACATTAACGTGATATTGCCACCTACCGTACAAGTGTGCAGGGAGACAGCAGAGTATAGGGTTTTCCCACCCTTGGGATGGGGGGGGTTGTAAATAAACATTTCCATTTGACCCAGAAAGACAGTGCCACAATATCTTTGTTTACCATCAAGGGCGACTGGTCATTAGAGGGCGCCAGGGCGCCGTCCCCTCAAAATATTCAGGAAGGGAAATATAGCGCAATATGTTTGCGCAGAGTCTGTCAATGACTGTCAATGTCCGTATGAATTTAAGTGTGTTCCAGCACTTCGTTTTAATTTAATTTCTTTTGGTGAGTAAAGCCCACTTCCTGGTTGTCATATGAAAGTGGAAGGAAGAAACTTTTTACAAACATGTGACCTAGGGTTTTGTGTATGTGTGTGTGTCTGTTGACGTGTGTTAATTTTGGTGAGAAATAAATAAATAAAACATTATACATGAGCACTGTTGCTAAATAAAATGTATACGCTTCACAAATATCAGTAACTGTTGAGGCTAAAGACTAAGGTTCTATTTGATACAACTGAACACGTTTTGAACTTTGACCCTAAAAAGAAGTGAAAAGCTTTTCCTTGGGCTGTTTTTTTTTTATTTTTTTTATTAAATCTAATTTAACACTAAAAACATTACAGTGAATCTTGTCATAATAATAGTAATACAATCTTTGGGTGTTTATCGTGCTCTTGCACCACGGGTCGTGCACAATAGGACAAATGTGATACCTGTAAACTTTCATTAACGCAAGTCTTTTATTTCCTCTAATTTACATTTTAACATTATTTTCATTTGGCTAATGTACTACTAATATATATGTGTGTAATATAAAAGTTTCATATATAGATGAGTAAATCAAATTTGGTGAGCAGAGTATGTTTTATTAATAAACTGCTGCTTTCGATCCGTTCAGGTTTTGTTATTTTTCAAGTGTCAGTTCGTCAAATGTCGTTGTGTCCACTGGCCTCCTCCGGCTGCCGTAGTTTCCGCCGGCTCGTCGCCTGGCTACGTTGGCAACATGGCGTCGTCAGATGTTCACGTTCGAATATGTGAACAAGAAATAGTCAAATATGACTTGGAAATAAAGGCTCTTATCCAGGTGCGAATATTTAACTGGTAAGGTTACATAATGCTACGTTACGGCAGGACACGTTGGTAGGTAACACTGACAGAGGAAGTTGCTTTTTTTTTTTCCTTCCTGCTTTGCTGTCAGATAATGCTAATATTAACGTCTGACTCCATCACTTGAAGGAGCAGCCAGTAAAGGAATCAGGACAGCAAAGGAATAGAACATTTGCTTAAAAAAAATATATATATATATATATTTTATACTTGACAGAATTTCCTAGTTTATGAAACCTTTGTCATTGTATAGCTTGTATGAGGAACTAGTCCCTTTCAAAAACATCCCCCCCGTGTCAGCTGGACTTGAAAGTCACTCCAGTTGTCTACAAATAGTCAACAAAGATTCCATTTTGGTTGCAAGTCAGAAAATTGTGCTCAGTGAAAGACACATATTCCATACGTTATTGTACATATTTCTGTCTCACCAGGATATTACTGAGTGCGCAGGACCACAGAGTAAGCTGACAGAACTGAATGTGGATGTCAAAAATAGCTTCCACAGTCTCAGATTGCGGATTCAGGTAAATTAGACATTATAGAGCCCAATGTTGAATGTTGAGTTGGCTTCTTGTATGGAGCTAAATCAAGGCCAAAAGTTTTGTAATCTAAAAATAAAAGATTGAAAAAATAAATTTTGAAACTGAAAATTCAGTGTTTGTTATTGAATTGTATAATCATTTAAAAAGTATTATCAAAAAAATAAGTGTAATATATATTTTTCAGTTTAAATAAATTTTTGATTCAGCTCTAATTTTTTTTTATCAAATATTTTTTCATTCATATTTCTTTTTTTCACCTTCAGATCTTTTTTCACTTTCAGATCTTATTTTTTCAGTTTCAAACTTTTGTCCCCGTTCTGTCGTGGCTTCGATTGAGAGGGGCGTGGAATTGTGAGTGACAGCAGAGCAATCAGTCCTCACATGATGTTGCTTTCAGGAAACGTGGGTACTTTGATAGATAATGACTCTGCTCCTGTCTCCATCATTTATTTACTACACGGCTGGCACGTGAAAGAATAGAGAGAATGAAAGCTTATTATGAGGCTTTAAACCCTCCAGATAAAGCTGTTTATTGTGATCGATGTGTAGCAGTTGGTTCATTGGATCCGTATGTTGTACCGGATAGTGAATTTAATGATGATGTAACAAAGTTGACCGCCCATAAATCCAAATCCAAAGCCGCCCGGAAGAGCGCTCCGGCTACCAGCAGGGTTTAGAAGCCTCACCGTTACAGGCCCGGCACTGAGGCGATGAGAGAGATCCGCCGCTACCAGAAATCCACCGAGCTGCTGATCCGCAAGCTGTCGACCAGGTGCCTTGCTGCCTCCTGCAGAGCATCACAGTGGAGCTCTGAAAGCAGAGGTCGGTCTGAGCGATTTCTCTCACCAGGTGCTGGAAGGGCAGCTTGTGGATCAGCAGCTCGGTGGATTTCTGGTAACGGCGGAGTGCCACAGTGCCAGTGTTCTGTAACGGCGAGGCTTCTTCATACCGCCGGTAGCCGGAGCACTCTTCCGGGCGGCTCTGGATTTAGATTTACCGGTGGTCTGTTTGGTTATGTCCATATTAAAGCTTCCTTCAGATCTGCTGAGCCAGGTCTCTGTGTGTCACTTAGAAAGCTCGTAACACTCCACTGCAGCCTGTAAAATGAGCAACCTGCCTCATTTCCATGCGGTGATGCTGCGCTGCGTTCATGGTCTTGTGTGGATTTGGGACACATCGTTTTTTTGGTATAGGTGTTAAACTTTACAATCTTGCATATTTTCCAGTTTTTAAACATCAAAAATGACCAAGAGTAGTCTAGAATTACTTGTAATAGACATCTTTAGCATCACTTTATTTACAGGTATCAAGACAATACAGTGGAGCGAAAGTGCTAAGTCATTATCTATCATTATTATATGGTATGTGATTTTGCCAACTTCTGATTGGCCCCTTTCACCACTTTCTGAGCTGTACCACATGCCGAGTTGACCGCTGGTGGAGCCGAGTACACCTCGCGTGCAGCATAGTGCTAGCCAATCGAGCAATGCCTTCTATCGATAACGACCAATCAGATAACGCGATACAACACCTACTTTGGCCCGCTTCGAGTTGCGTTGTGCGTCGTCATGACGACGCCGTGTAAACAATGCTGTAAAAACTAAGGGCACAGAAAAAAAAGCTGCTGGCTGCAGCAGCTCCTCGGTCTTCTCTCACAAATGTGTTTAAATACAGTCCATAAAAGTCCTGCTCACAGACTGATTGACAGGACATGTCCACATCAAGTATAACTCCAGACATCTCACGCGCATCTCGCTGTCAAAGTAGGAAAGATAAACTATAACAGAACTCATGCCATCGATGAGGCATTTGAAAGGAAGCGACTGCGATATTCCAACCTAGCAGCTGAAGCAGAGGGGCGGGGCTGGAGTGTGAAGGTGTGGCCAGTGGAGGTCGGCTGTAGAGGCTTTGTAGCCAGATCCACCACAAAGTTCCTGAAAGAAGTAGGGATCAGAGGGCAGGCCCAAAGGAAGCTAATCAAAGAACTTGCCACTGTAGCAGAGCGGAGCAGTCACTGGTTGTGGCTGAAATGCAAAGAGGCAACTTGGGCTTCCAAATGACCGCCAGGTGCCCCCTCCCATATGCTGCATGCCCGGGTCTGATCAGCCTGGGATGGGCCAACCTCGGCAGAGGGTGTCTTGTTGTAAGTGGCCGAAACACCCAATGACGTTCGGGGCAAACAACTGAAGATGTGGCATGGTGGTGGCACCTTGTGATCATTGATCCCATCCCATCTAAGAGGGCACCTCCAACAATTGATTTGCTGATTATTTGGGATTTTTAACAGCTAGTCCTATTAAGAAGTTAGAGCCAGAGCGCAGACCTGCAGCTCAGCACAAATATACTCGTAAACTAGAAGATAAATCAGAGTGCACAGACAGACTGTGCACTCTGATTCCTCTGGGCAGAGAACCTGCAGGCTGCGTTCTCACCTTCTCTCTGCCCCCTGCTGCGCGCACCTGACGCAGACATTCCTGCGTCGTCATGACGTCACAGGAATCAGGATTATGCGAACCAGGTCCGCATAATCACGGGTACACCTCATCAAAAGTCTATAATTGTATAAAGTACCCATATTTCCTGAAAGCAACATCATGTGAGGACTGATTGCTCTCCTGTCACTCACAATTCCACGCCCCTCTTCAATCGAAGCCACGCCCTCCCATGCCAGAACGGGGTCAAAAGTTTGAAAGTAAAAAAATAAGATCTGAAAGTGAAAAAAAGAAATACTCGTATGAATGAAAAAAATTATTTGATCAAAAAATTACAGAGCTGAATCCAAAATTTATTTAAACTGAAAAATATATATCTTACACTTATTTTTATTTTGATAACACTTTTCAAATGATTATAAAATTCAAGAACAAACATTGAATTTTCAGTTTCAAAATTTATTTTTTCAATCTTTTTTTATTTTCAGATTACAAAACTTTAATTTTCAGTTTCAAAATTTATTTTTTCAATCTTTTTTATTTTCAGATTACAAAACTTTTGGCCTTGATTTAGCTCCATATTCTTGTACCTGATTCTGGTGTGAAAATATGATATAAAAATGCATGTGTTTTGTTTCTGACAGGATTTAGCACAGATGGCGATGGAACAGGACAAAGAGTCAGACAAGCAAGCTTTGTTGAATCAGGTAGAGGGACACAGAAAACAGATGTTGAGGTAATGTTTTGAACTTAATTTGAAATATTCAGATTTTTCTAAATGTTCACATTAATACTTACCTTGTCATCTGAATGGTGGCCAGAAATCACCTGATCACCTCTATCCATTTGTGTTCAGTATGTTGAAAAAAGGGGGACATACGTAAAATATGGCCAGGTTGTTCTTGGATCATGGAACAGTTGAATCTTGGTGTTGACATGCAGTTCATTTGGAAAGTCTTCATATCGCTTCACGTTTTCCACATTTTGTTGTTACAACCTTATTCCAAAATTGAGTAAATAATTTTTTTCCCTCAAAATTCTACTCAAGCACCTCATAATGACAACATGAAAAGCTTTTTTTTTTTTTTTTTTTTGCAAATTTATTAAAAAAAAAAAAACTAAGAAATTACGTGTACATAAGTATTCACACCCTTTCTTCAATACTTTGCTGATGCATCTTTGGCAGCAATTACAGCTTCACGTCTTGTTGACTATGATGCCACAAGCTTGGCACACCTATCTTTGGGCAGTTTTGCCCATTTCTCTTTGCAGCACCTCTCAAGCTCCATCAGGTTGGATGGGGAGTGTTGGTGCTCAAGGGCGCAATTTAGAACTAGAAATTGGGGGGACAAAGTGTGAGGCCCACAGGGCCGAAGGCAGGGGTCTGGGGGCCGCTTTAGGCCCCCAGAAGCCAATGGTTTCTACTAGATAAGCTCAGATGCATTCTGAGCATCCAGAACAGTAAATTTAATGTTTTGAGAAGACCATAAAGTGGACACCATTTGACTTATACAACCCCTGGCAAAAATTATGGAATCACGGCCTCGGAGGATGTTCATTCAGTTGTTTAATTTTGTAGAAAAAAAAGCAGATCACAGACATGACACAAAACTAAAGTCATTTCAAATGGCAACTTTCTGGCTTTAAGAAACACTATAAAAAGTAAGTCCCTTTGGCTGCTCCCTTGTTTGCACTTGGGGTCGCCACAGCAAATCCAAGGTGGATCTGCATGTTGAATCGGCGCAGGTTTTACGCCGGATGCCCTTCCTGACGCAACTCCACGTTACATGGAGAAATGTGGCAGGGGTGGGATTTGAACCCGGAACCTTCTGAACTGAAAACCAAGTGCATTAACCACTTGGTCAACACCCCTGCTTAAGAAACACTATAAGAAATCAGGAAAAAAAAATTGTGGCAATCAGTAACGGTTACTTTTTAGACCAAGAAGAGGGAAAAAAATATGGACTCACTCAATTCTGAGGAATAAATTATGGAATCACCCTGTAAATTTTCATCCCCAAAACTAACACCTGCATCAAATCACATCTGCTCGTTAGTCTGCATCTAAAAAGGAGTGATCACACCTTGGAGAGCTGTTGCACCAAGTGGACTGACATGAATCATGGCTCCAACACGAGAGATGTCAATTGAAACAAAGGAGAGGATTATCAAACTCTTAAAAGAGGGTAAATCATCACGCAATGTTGGAAAAGATGTTGGTTGTTCACAGTCAGCTGTGTCTAAACTCTGGACCAAATACAAACAACATGGGAAGGTTGTTAAAGGCAAACATACTGGTAGACCAAGGAAGACATCAAAGTGTCAAGACAGAAAACTTAAAGCAATATGTCTCAAAAATCGAAAATGCACAACAAAACAAATGAGGAACGAATGTGAGGAAACTGGAGTCAACGTCTGTGACCGAACTGTAAGAAACCGCCTAAAGGAAATTGGATTTACATACAGAAAAGCTAAAGAAAGCCATCATTAACACCTAAACAGAAAAAAACAAGGTTACAATGGGCTAAGGAAAAGCATTCGTGGACTGTGGATGAAAGTCATATTCAGTGATGAATCTCAAATCTGCATTGGGCAAGGTGATGATGCTGGAACTTTTGTTTGGTGCCGTTCCAGTGAGATTTATAAAGATGACTGCCTGAAGAGAACATGTAAATTTCCACAGTCATTGATGATATGGGGCTGCATGTCAGGTAAAGGCACTGGGGAGATGGCTGTCACATCATCAATCAATGCACTGTTTGTCACTCATTAAGTCCATGCTTCAGAGACTGCAAGCTGTTATAAAAGCCAGAGGTGGTGCAACAAAATACTAGTGATCTGTTGGAGCGTTCTTTTCTTTTTCATGATTCCATAATTTTTTCCTCAGAATTGAGTGATTCCATATTTTTTTCCTCAGAATTGAGTGATTCCATATGTTTTTCCCTCTGCTTGGTCTAAAAAGTAACTGTTACTGACTGCCACAATTTTTTTCCTGATTTCTTATAGTGTTTCTTAAAGCCAGAAAGTTGCCATTTGAAATGACTTTATTTTTGTGTCATGTCTGTGATCTGCTTTTTTTTTCTACAAAATTAAACAACTGAATGAACATCCTCCGAGGCCGGTGGTTCCATAATTTTTGCCAGGGGTTGTACAATTTGAAACTGTGGATATAAGTACTTTATTCTGAGCATAGCCAGCATTGATTTTATTAACATCCTGGTGTAAATAAGGTATCACCACGTGTAGAACTCAAAAAGAATGATAGGTTGAGTTCTCATTAAAAAACAACTGCAATGTGGTAAAATGTATTCATAAATATGAAAGAAAAGGCTCTTAATAATTATTAACTATCGCATACTATATTTTTTTTTTCTCAAGATTTGTTTTTGCATAAGTTTGAAAAAAACAGATCATAAGTTTAGGATAAATTACTTATCATGAATTTAATTTTCGAAGTGGCACTAATGACAACACTCATACTGAACATAATTTCGCTTGCATAGACTGATTTTGGAGATCAAGCAATAATTGCTGATGGGCAATAATTGCAAATTAGCATATGGTCCATTGATACTTATGTGTAGACACTAGTCCCTAGAGGCAACTATTTTTGGTTTCAAATCTGGGCAAATACAGTCCCAGAAAATTCTGAATGTGACAAACAAGAAACAGGTGTTGTAAACAAGTCAGTGCTGCTAAAAATACAAACTTGCATAAACAAAGATACTATTCTGACATGGTTTTGTACATAAGACTGACATGGTTTGCACATAAGACTGGCATAGCATGTTTCAAGTACACACATATATGTCAGAAGGTGGGGGGGGGGGGGCATACCATATTCTGTCCCCCCGGTTGAAAAGGTGGTGGGGGGGGGGACATGTCTCCCCTATCCCCCACCAAATTGCGCCCATGTTGGTGCACAGCCATTTTCATATCTTTTCAGAGATGTTCAATTGGATTCAGGTCTGGGCTGTAGGTAGGCCACTCAAGGACTTTCACAGAGTTGTCATGAAGTTATTCCTTTTGATTTTTTGGCTGTCTGCTTAGGGTTATTATCCTGCTGAAAGATTAACTGTCACTCCAGTGTGAAGTTAGGAGCACTCTGGAGCAGGTTTTCATCCAGGATGTCTCTGTACATTGCTGCATTCATCTTTCCCTCAATCCCACTGTACCGTACACACATGATTGGTGGATTGCTGCAGAGATGGTTGTCATTCTGCTAGGTTCTCCTCTCTCCACAAAGGAATGCTGAAGCTCTGACAGAATGACCATCAGGGTCTTGGTCACCCTGACCAAGGCCCTTCTCCCATGATCGCTCAGTTTAGACAGGCGACCAGCTCTACGAAGAGTCCTGGTGGAGCCGAACTTCTTCCATTTAAGGATGATGGAGGCCGCTGTGTTCATTGGGACCTTCAAAGCAGCAGAAATGTTTCTGTACCTTTCCGCAGATTTGTGTCTTGACTCAAGACAATTCTGTCTCGAGGTCTACAGACACTTCCATTGATTTGGTTTGTGCTGTGACATGCACTGTGAACTGTCAGACCTTATATGTAGGCAGGCGTGTGCCTTTCCAAATCGTGTCCAATCAACTGAATTTAACCCAGGTAGACTCCACTTAAGCTGTAGAAACATCTCAAGGATGATCAGTGGAAATAGGATGTGCCTTAGCTCAATTTTGAGCATCATGGCAAAGGCTGTGAATACTTATACTCCCTTAGTTTTTTATTTTTAATAAATTTGCAAAAATTAAAAAAAATTCACATTGTCATTATGGGGTATTGTATGTAGAAATTTAATGAAAAAAATGCATCCATTTTGGAATAAGGCTGTAACGTAACAAAATGTGGAACAAGTGAGGCACTGTGAATACTTTCCGGATGCACCGTAGGTGGCTGTGGTTCCTTAATGGCTATGGTCATGTACATTACGTGTAAATTACAAAAAATGAAAAACATCTCAAGGATGATCAGTGGAAAATTGACACGTTTTAAAAAGGGGTTTTTCATATAGTGCCAGCAGGACAGTCCACAAACACTGAGACTCTGTGAGAGGACGACGGGGAGCGAGGAAGGCATGTTCGTCTGTTATTGTGACAGACAGAATAACAACAACCCTCAGTGCATCTCAGACTCCAGGACTGATCATTACGCCCAAACCGACAATCCAAACCGGACCCTGGACTGTCTCCCGAGGTGTCAGCGCACATCCACCGGCGCGGCTCCACCTGAAGCCCGAGGCGTCAGCGCAGTTCCACCGGCGCGGCTTTACCGAGGCCCGAGGCGTCAGCGCACATCCACCGGCGCGGCTCCACCTGAAGCCCGAGGCGTCAGCGCAGTTCCACCGGCGCGGCTTTACCGAGGCCCGAGGCGCCAGCGCGGAGTTATCTGACCATGGGTCCGAAGAAGGCACTGACGGCGGAGGAGGGAGACGATATAAAGAAGTCCCTGGACTTTTTGTCTGAGGAAATCTCTGTGGTTAAAATGCAGCAGAAATCCATTATGGAGCTGGTGGAAGAAGTGAAGGCTCTCCGGATCCAGAATGCCGAGAAAGACCGGCGTCTGGTGTACCTGGAGAACCGTGTTGCGGAGTTGGAACAGTACACAAGGATGAACGACGTTATTATTACAGGAATTCATATTAAACCTCGATCCTACGCACGGGCGGTGTCAGAAGACAGCGGAGGGGAGGCCAGCGAGCAGGAGGCCAGCTCAGTGGAACAACAGGTGGCTGACTTCCTGCAATCTAAAGGTATTCAAATGGACTGTAATAACATTGAAGCGTGCCACCCCCTGCCCAGGAGAGAGGATGGAGACAAGCGAGCAGTTATAATGAGGTTTGTCAACAGAAAACATAAAATGGCATTGTTAAAACAGGGACGGAAACTCAAAGGAACAAACGTATTCATCAATGAACATCTGACCAAAAGAAACGCAGACATCGCCAGGAAAGCTCGTTTCTTAAAAAAGCAGGGAAAAATTCAACAGACATGGACATCCAACTGCAAAACATTTATCAAATTGAATGGAACACCAGAACAAGCGAAGGTTATGGTAATCAGGAACATCGAGGATCTGGACAAATATGACCAATAAGGTATGAGGACACAAACACATCACAACACCATGACACAGACCAGAGGAACCTATTCATCTACTACCTATTCATCTACATCTGGAGACAAGAAGGATATAACTCAAAGGATTGCTGATCATGGAAAAGTAGAACTGAGAACATTTAAATACACAGACCACAATGTACTGGACTTGGAGCACAATATAGACCCGGACAATAATTTCTTCTCAAATATCAATGACAGTTGTTGCTATTATACAGATGAACAGTTTAATCGGATCATTAGAACGGATAACAAATTATCAATAATCCATTTCAACAGCAGAAGTCTATATGCAAACTTTAACAACATTAAAGAATATTTAAGTCAGTTTAAAAAAATATTTAACATAATTGCTATATCAGAAACATGGATCAATGAAGATAAAGGAATGGATTTTGAACTGGATGGATATGAATTTAATTGTGTAAACAGAAAGAATAAGAGTGGAGGAGGAGTGGCTGTGTATGTGGATAAGAACATGGATTATAAAATAGTAGACAATATGACAACTGTGATTGATAACTTATTAGAATGTATAACTATTGAAATATGTGAAGAAAAAAGCAAAAATGTATTAGTCAGCTGTATATATAGAGCACCAGGATCTTGTATTGAAACATTCACTGACTGTATGGGAAAAATGTTCTCAAAAACTAATCAAAAAACTGTGTTCATTTGTGGTGACTTAAATATTGATCTGCTCAATCCAAATAAGCATAAAATAACAGATGAATTTATCAGTATAATGTACAGTATGAGTTTATATCCAAAAATCACCAGGCCAAGCAGAATTACATCCCATAGTGCTAACTTAATTGATAATATATTCAGCAATGATATTGAGAATAACACTGTGAGTGGATTATTAATCAATGACATTAGTGATCATCTACCAGTTTTCATCGTTTATAATAGAAACCATCGGCGGAATCAGCCAGAGGAGAAAATAAAATACAGGCGAGTGCGGACAGAGGAAAACATGAACACACTAAAGAAGGATTTACAGGAGCAAAACTGGGAAAAGGTATACAGTGAAAGTGATGTTGATAGTGCATATGAAACTTTTTTTACAAATATTTACATCATTATATGATAAAAATTGTCCAATTAAACAAGACTACAGAAAACAAAAAATCCAAGCTCGACCATGGATGACGAAAGGGTTACGAAATGCATGTAATAAGAAAAATACACTGTATAGAGAATTCATAAAACTAAAGACTAAAGAGGCAGAAAATAGATATAAGAAATAGAAAAATAGATTAACTAATATTATACGGGTATGTAGGAAGGAATATTATAGTAACATATTATATAATAACAAAAACAATATTAAAGGAATATGGGATATATTAAATAGCATTATCAAAAATGGTAATAAAAAACAGAGTTACCCTCAGTATTTCATTGATAATAATGTCAAGAAGGAAAATAAGGATGAGGTAGTCAACGGTTTTAATTATTTTTTTGTAAATATTGGACCAAGCTTGGCAGAAAAAATTCCCGATTCCCAACCTGAGGATTGGGATAATAATCTCATAGAAAGAAATCCCTGTTCAATGTTCCTCACAGCAGTGGATGGAAAAGAAATTATAGACATTGTGAATAATTGTAAATATAAAACATCTACCGATTTAAATGAAATTGATATGGTGGTGGTAAAACAGGTCATTGAATGGATTGTAGAACCATTAACATACATCTGTAACTTATCATTTCAAACCGGTAAATTTCCCAATCAAATGAAAATAGCTAAGGTTGTGCCACTGTATAAGACTGGGGATAGACACCACTTCACAAATTATAGACCTGTTTCTTTGCTTCCACAATTTTCCAAATTATTAGAAAAGTTATTCAATAATAGATTAGACAAATTCATAAATAAACATAAATTACTTACTGATAGTCAATATGGATTCAGAGCACATAGTTCAACATCACTTGCATTAATAGAATCAGTTGAGGAGATTACAAACGCCATAGACCACAAATTACATTCAGTTGGAATATTTATAGACCTTAAAAAGGCTTTTGATACAATCAATCATGACATATTAATCAATAAACTTGAACAGTATGGGATTAGGGGGTTGGTGTTGCACTGGGTGAGAAGCTACTTAAGTAACAGAAAACAGTTTGTGAAGTTGGGGGAATATACATCATCATGCTTGGACAATGCTTGTGGCATCCCACAGGGGTCAGTATTGGGTCCAAAACTGTTTCTAATTTATATAAATGATATTGTCAATGTTTCCAAAATATTAAAATTAGTATTATTTGCAGATGACACAAGCATTTTTTGTTCAGGGGGGGATTTGCAGGAGTTACTGAGGAGGATCAGTATAGAAATGGGAAAATTGAAAATATGGTTTGACAGAAACAAATTATCATTAAACTTAAGTAAAACAAAATACATGTTATTTGGCTATTGTAATACAGACATACAGGTTCAGTTACAAGTCGAGGGGGTAGATATTGAAAGGGTACATGAAAATAAGTTTCTGGGGGTGATAATAGATAAGATAAACTGGAAGACTCATATAAAACATATACAAAGTAAACTGTCAAGAAGCATTTCAGTTCTAAACAAAGCAAAACATATTCTGGACCACAACTCACTCCGCATTCTTTACTGCTCACTGGTTTTACCATATTTACAGTACTGTGCAGAGGTATGGGGTAATACTTATAAAGGTACAACACAATCACTATCAGTAATGCAGAAAAGAGCTATAAGAATTATTCATAATACTGGCTATAGAGATCATACAAATCCACTATTTTTACAATCCAAATTCTTAAAATTCACAGGCTTGGTTCATTTTCAAACAGTACAAATTGTGTATAAAGCAATAAACAATTTACTTCCAGCAAATATTAAAAATATGTTTTTTAACAGATCAGGGGATTACAGTCTGAGGGGGAAATTTAATTTAAAGCATCAGTGGGCACGAACAACATTAAAAGGTTTCTGTATTTCTGTCTGTGGGGTGAGGATGTGGAACAGATTGGGAGTGGGGCTCAAGCAATGTCCAAGCATGAACCAGTTCAAACAGCGGTACAAAAATATGTTTTTTTCTAGGTATAGGGAGGAGGAAGGGTAATGAGGGTTAGGGTGTTTTTGTTTTTTGCTTCGGCTTGTAAATATATAGTATTTTGTATGTAAGTAGGTATGTGTAGGTGTATATTTATGTTTGTGTATATATATGTGTATATATATATATATATGTGTATGTGTATGTATATGTGTATGTATGTTGATGTGTGTGTGTATGTATATATATATATGTGTATATATATATATATATATGTGTGTATATATATATATATATATATGTGTATATATATATATATATTATATATATATATATATATA
Source organism: Thalassophryne amazonica (assembly GCF_902500255.1). Taxonomy (NCBI): domain Eukaryota; kingdom Metazoa; phylum Chordata; class Actinopteri; order Batrachoidiformes; family Batrachoididae; genus Thalassophryne; species Thalassophryne amazonica. The sequence continues at coordinate 49,567,896 of NC_047113.1, read as the reverse complement.
TATTGATATCAGTTTAGGTGTGTAGGAATCTATGTGTATATGTGGCAAAGGGTATTACTGGTTGTGGGGAAGAAGGGGTAGGGATAAATAAGCTGATGCTTCACCCTACCCCTTTTCGGACATGTTGGGTACACAGTAGGAACTTTTTTGTTATTGTCTTTACTGATCTATCTTGTAATTGTTGTTGTATCAAATGTTCGAAATAAACAGTTTTCATTCATATATCATGAAGAATTGCAGTATTTTTTCCGTACTGACTTTGGGGACGTGTGTTATTTAATCCAGTGAAATGTCATTTGGTGACCAGCTGATGGCGTCCCATCCAGTCTTTTTTGTCATATGCACTAAATGCAGACAACCTTCATCCACCAAAAATGTGTGTATGGTATGGATGAACTTGTGTTGAAGGAGACTACACCAGCATTAGACATGAAGGAGGCGTGTCCTCTTGTCTCTGTTAGTATTTGCTAAAGCTCTCTTGCTTAGCTATAATTAATAATTGCCTAATAAATGTATTGATTTATTTTGTGTCCATTTTGCAGTAATCAGACTGCTTGGAGGAAATCCAACCTGGCCTGCAAACTGTCTATTGACAACATGGAAAAGCAAGCACTTCTGAACAACGCCAACAGTGACGTGAGACAAAGGTGAGCTGCCAATATGTCGTACTGCTTTAAGCAGCTGTGCCTTCACTTTCTGAAATTTCCTTTTTCTATTTTAGGAAGATGACCAAAGAGGGGATGAGCCAAACAGCCAGTAGCATTACTGAGAATCTGATGAGTATCAGCCGAATGATGGCCCAGCAGGTTCAGCAGAGCGAGGAGACCATGACCACACTAGGTTAGTGAGACTCATCAAAATGAATGGCAACTTTTGTTTCCATCTAAACAGAAAATGGAAAATTAAATTAAAAATGTTATTTCTGTTTTTTAAAAAAATGCTGCACCATGACTTTACTCAGACAGTGTATACTTTCACCAAGGCCCAACCGTGTTTTCTTTATCAGTCATCAGCTGTGCACGGCATTGGGGTGCACACTTCACAGTGGTGCTTCACCAAATTATGACATCATTGAAATGTTACTCCTGGATCTGCATCCACCTAAAAAATCTATTCAACCTTTCTTTAACCTGAAGTCAGTCTCTCCATCAAACTTCAGTAGTCCCCATTTGTGTCTTTTTGAAATGCCCTGTTGTTAAACTTAACTGAAAATATTTTCTTCTTTGCAGATATAAACATTCAGAAAGTTCAAATACCCTTTATGTAATAAAACAAAAATCCAAAAATCCTTCTATCAATCTTTTTATTTCTTTTTTTTAATTCACCTAAATTTTTAATGTCCAGCTTTGAATAGAAGGCCACAGATATCAAATTCTTACATCTACAGTCCAAATTTTGATGGCTGACAACTAAAGAAAATACAGACATCACTTCATAAAAGAGTGACCCCTCCTCCTCCTTACCAGAATATATTTTGTGCTGCACGTCTTTTCTGAAATCTGTGGTCACTTGATATAACATGCAGTTTAACTGAACCAACAAGCATCCGTAGGCTCTATATAAAATAAGGTGTGTATGTGTGTGTGAGAACTGTAGTTTATATTCTAGAGCAGTGGTTCTCAATCTTTTTACAGTAAGTACCACCTTAGAAAATAGTTGGCTTTCCAAATACCACCATTACAACCGGAATTCAAATAATTCAACTCAATTTATTTATATAGCACCAAATCACAAGATAGTTGTCCCAAGGCACTTCACAAGGCTAAGATTTAACCTTCCCCACCCGCTGAGCAAGCACATTGGCAACAGTGGTGAGGAAAAACTCCCTGGAAGAATGAACATGTAGAGGGATCTTGGTTACAACACAACAGCTCGAAATAGAAGAAAGCATACGGATTATGATGAGTTAGAACCATTTAAAATGAAGTTGAGGGCTTAAAGCATTTTTGTATTCATCGTGGACCATCAGTGACATCCAGGACTGTGTCTGGCAGTAAAGAAAAAACAAGTTCTCTCACATACACATCGGTCCAGAATCTGCAGTGCGTTTTGACAGAGGAGCAGGGCAGAGAAGTTGTCAAAATGACTGCATGTCTTTGCAAATTAGAGCGTTGATACTCGATCTGGGCCTGATGGGTCAGGTTCAGACAAATATTTCAAAATGATATTCTGGTTGGGTCGGGTTCGGTCACGTCAGCACAAAGACACTGAGCGTACAGAACATTTGTGAAACAGTGTCACAACACTGCCTTTGTAACCTCAGCTGCTTATAATTACTGACGTTATTGTTGTTAACTGTGTAATTTAATATACTTTTGTAAGCAGAATGCTGAAGTGTGGTAGATAGCATTGTGTTTGTAGCACACAGAGCAAATAAAAAGTCTTATTCTGACCTCGTGCATCCTTTCAGACAGATTCATCGTCACCTCCTGACGGAAATTGTTGCCCACATAAGACGCCCTTGTTCTGGAAGATGACGTCTGGAAATAATTTAAATCTTTATTGTGGAAATTGAATCAACAAAGAAGCGTGCGTTAAAAGCTTGAGAATTATTAATTGGTGCGCACCTACATGTATTGACAGTGATGGACCCTGTACATGTAACAAAATAAGCCTAGACGCATGTAGGAGATTTTTGTCAATTTATAATTGCTCTCCATCACGTTTGTTTGTTACAACAGAAACTGATTTGCAGCTCGGCATCTGAAGTGTGTATTAGCACACATTAATTTTGCTTCGCTTACAGAACCGAGCCCATAACTCTATGACCGAGTCATAGATATAACTCTTTTATAGTATATTTCTATAATATAACTTGATGGCCTGAGCCCGTCTCTTATGAAGCATTGCTTCATTTCAGTTCGTTTGCAGAGCTGATTCTGACTCTTAAGAAATATTCCTTCATTTCGCTTCACTTTCATGCCGCGTTCACACCGGACGACACACGAGCGACGGCGGCGACAGGTTGCCATGTAATCCCTATGGAAGGACGCGTTGTGGCGCCACAAAAGTTCAAGCCACGCAATGTGATGTGATGGACGCGAATGAAGCAGTTTTGAGCAAATGGCGCGTTTGTGGCGCAATATCGCCTCGCGTTGCCCTCCTCCACAAGTTGAAAAATCTGAACTTTTTCGTCTTGTCACGTCGCGATGACCAATCAGGGACTGGATATGTAGTGATGTGGTGATGTCTGGAGTTTATACTTGATGTGGACATATCCTGTCTCTGGCAGCCAGCCTGTGAGCAGGACTTATGTCCCTTTTGTCCTTTATTTCACAATTATGACAGAGTTTGAGGAGAGAGAGAACAGCAGCACTGCAGCAGCAGCCAGTTGTTATTTTTTTTTTTCACGTGCGCGCGAACGAATTCCCCGTGAAAATTATTTTATTTATTAACTACACAGATATATAATAAAACAAATGGTGACTGGTTTATAACACAATTATGACAGAGTTGGAAGGGAGAGCGAGCAGCAGCACCGCAGCAGCAGCCAGTTTTTTTTTTTCACGTCCACGCACGAACGAATCGTCCGTGAAGATAATTTTTTTTAACTACAGAGATGTATAATAAAACAAATGGTGACTGGTTTATAACACAATTATGACAGAGTTTGAGGGGAGAGCGAGCAGCAGCGGCAGCCAGTTTTTTTATTTTTTATTTTTTATTGCTCACACGTGCGCACGCGAATGGGACAGGAGGTCGTCAAACTGGGTCCTGGAGAGGCATAAGTACCACTAAAAGCGGCCGTCATCCAGACGCAGCTCCTGCAGCAAATGATGAATTTCTGGTGTCGTGTGGCTCCGGTGTGAACACGGCTCAAGCAGAGCGACACACTGGGCGATGGTGGTGCGTCCATCACCAGGCGAGGGATACGAATTTGTGGTGTTGAGCGTGAACATCAGCAAAGACTGGCGCCAGATTGGTTTTGTTTAAGGATCAAAGTCGTTAAATCCTTCATTGTGGATAGTCTGCTCCATTTGTTTGTATTGATTCAATGAGAAGTTGTTGAGTTAGCCTTAACATTATGTGAAGTAAAGCAGCTGATTACGCTATTAAAAAAAATGAGTTTGTTTGGTTGATTTGGTGTACAAGAGGGAGCCCACGTACCACAGTTTGAGAACGATGGTTCATGAAAGTTGTAGAGGACATATTACTGAATATTTTCATGTTTTGTTTTAGGCCCAAAAAGTTATTTTATTTATTTTAAATCTATAAAGATCAAATTGAAAATAAAATATTGCTTGTTTTTTTTTGTGCGAGAGATTTTTGCAAACAAACATAAAACAAATACAGTTAAATTATTACAACACAGCCATAGTGGACAAAAGTGAAACAATCTAATTAACCAAAAGTGCCAGCATGTCCCACATGTGTCACAGTCAGGGTATAAGCTGAGGTTCTTTTAAAAACATAGTTTTAATTTCCACTGTATAATAAACTAGTCAATTAGTAGTTTTCAGACAAACAAGATGCTTTATTAAAACAATAACATGAAAATTGTCATAGTGAAAACCAACAAATACAATTTGAACACTGTAAATACATTCAAATAGACCACAAATACAGTTTATAGCTAAAGGTAACCCCTTAAAACGTGTCTTTAAAGAAAGGAATAAATAAGACAACACCTGGTGCAGATTATAGAAATTTTTAAAGTTATCCATAATGTGCATGGCTTTATGACATGAATACCATGTCGTGCCACTGGGAGGCACTGTTGCTGCGGTTAAAGGAGTTGTAAATGATTTAGTGCCACAAGTCGCACCAACATCTATCCATCCACCATTTTCAGAACCAGCTTATTCCAGTTAAGGGTTGGGGTGAGGGATTGGAGCCTATCCCAGCAGCCACAGGGCAAAAGATGGAGTACAACCCACACAGGTGGCCAGTCTATCGCAGGCAGGGCAGAGACATACAAGTCTTAAACCAAAACACTGACTTCCCTTCACCCAATTTTGGCTCCTCTCTTTGTAGCCACCTCCTCAAAGACAATCCAAGAGACCAGTGATGAATTTAAGGCGATGACGGGGACCATTCAGCTTGGGAGGAAGCTTATCACCAAGTACAACCGCAGAGAACTCACTGACAAACTGCTTATTTTCCTGGCGTTAGCACTTTTTCTTGCCACAGTTCTTTATATCCTGAAGAAGAGACTGTTTCCTTTCCTCTAGACTGCTGGCACAGTGTATTCAGTCTACTGTGTCCTCAAATGTCTCAAAATCTCTAAACCTTCACCACACTTTACCTCCTGCTGTATAGACTGAACAGTGTCCTATAACATGACGGTAAACTGCACAGGTTCATGCAGTTTTATTTATAGAATTATTTCATGTACATGATGTTAATTATACAATCGAAGGACTTGTTTTTTTCTGTCAGAATACCAGGGTACCTCAAAAAGTTCTCAGCCTCACCCAGAAACCGTCACATGAGAAAGATTCTTGCATTAGTTTTCAAAATAGTCTCCCTTAGCTCCAGTGCACTCGGTCCACCAATGTTCAAGCTTCGCTATGCCTTCACACAAAGAAGGTCACATCTTCAGGAAGGTACACCTTTTGTTTCCAGGTGGGGCTAAGAACTTTTTTACTCATATGTACCTGTAAGCACAGCAAACTGTGCCAGTTGTGTAAGTGATGCTGTGCATTGCTTTTATTGAGGTTGGATGTGAGGTGAGATCGTTGGCTCATTTTAACATTTTACATTTCTAGGAATTTCTGAAAGATTTCTTTTTTGTATGTGTCAAAAGTGAACAGGATAGTTCCAGAGATTTTTAAAGGAGAAAGTGACTGAGACTGCATTAACCCTGACAAGAGTATATTAATTTGAATTTTAGCTTTGCATTATCACACCTTTAATTGCCTTAATTAGGCCTTTTTTTATTTTGGATGACGTGAGACCATGATAAGAGGCCTCCTGGAAATAGAGAAATTCTGAAATAAATACGAATTTAACCGTTACTCTTATAGTTTACTCTTTTCATTTAAAGGCACAAATTGTGATTTGTGCAAACGTTTGTGGATTTATTATTATTGTTTTTGTTGTTATTTTCTCCAATAATATACAAATAATGAATGTTTATGAATTCAACGGTACGAATATTTCATGAGGTGAAAGCTGGAACATACCATTCAACAAGGCGATATTTGTACCATTGAAAGAATGTAAAAACATTAATTATTTGTTTTATATAATGGCTAAAATAGATCCATGTCATTTTATGTCATATTATTAATTTATAAACAATAGAAAAGGGACTTGCATTTTGGTGCGTCACTGCACTGACTTTGTGTACTTCCAAAAAAAAAAAAAAGGAAAAAGACTTTGAGTACCTCCTCACTCCAGCAAAAAATCACGTCAGAAATTTGTCCAGCTTTGGTGCATCACTGCTGCACTGACATCAACAATCCAATACGACCTTTAATAGGAGTCCAAAAATAAGCGAAAAAAAAAAAATCACATCAGAAATTAGTCCGACTTTTCATTCTAACTTACTAACAGCTCTTTATGCCTCCAGACGGCTTACAGCACAGTGGATTTGTTTTGTGTGTATGTGTGCGTGTGTGTGTGCCTGCGTGTGTTCAGAGAATTAGCACCGTCAGTTAGCTCCTCCAAATCGTTGTCCATCAGCTAAACAAACTCTGCATGTTTAACTAAACGCTGCCCATGCTAGTGGGCGGGTTTCATAAATGTATGGAACCAAATTTGCATGCTAAATGGAACAAAATTGAACTCTAAATGAAATGTAACACAAATGGGATGAATAATCCATGTCATGTGACATACAGAGCACCAGTCAAATGACAAGGATCCACTCAGCCATTATATAATAGATTTGGATTTATAATTCCATTGTAGCTACTGGTTTGTTTTGGAACTGAAATGTATCTTGTAACTTTTAAAATGTTTTAAGACCAATCTCATTTATTTACAGTTGTTTATTATATCCAGTTGATGCACAGACCATTAAAAAGAAAATGAGTTTTCAGACTGTGCGTTCCATTTGATGTTTGTCCACGTTGGTTTTGTGGTCTGCAGCAGAGCGGCAGCGGTTAAGGTGGCAGAGATAGAGTAGCATGCGTCATGCCTGGGTTCAGATAAGACCCGGACGAACAGATTATTCCGACCCGTTTCCCTCTCCCTTTCCAGTGTGGGTGGAAGGTGAGGGTGGATATTTTTAGGTGTGTGTGCCTTTGTTATCTGACGTTGGCTTTTCAACACCTTGGGGCAGAGGGTGGCCATTGGGGCAGATGTGACCTTACTGTCCCATCCACATTTACCTGGAATTGATGTTTTGCTGAATATGGGAATGACTGCTAATAAATATTAATTATCCCACCTTTATCTTTGTATGCAGTGTATTTTTTTTTCCAATGCGCACACAAGGTGTACATGTGTAGAGGCTCAAGAGATTCCAGAGCATCTCTTACTTATTTAAAGTTGTGGCAGTTGAACAAACCTGTTCATTTAACACTTTATCAAAGCATCGGACTCTATGTCAAGCAAATTGGGACTATTGTGTATAGCACAAGGAGAGTGTCAGTCATGTGTTTGCATATATGGACAAGTAGGTTTCCATCTCAGGGGGGCCAATCTGAATGTGTAAATAGGAAGCGGACGTCTGCAAAAAAACCTAGATGTATGTCGTAAATACTGATGTTTGAAAGATGTCAGTGTTCATTTTCACTTAGTTTGCATTCTTGACTGAAACAGTTGTAAAATGGAAAGGATTTGAAATATAGTAAACTATCAAATCAGATATTCTGAAATATTTTCACACCAAATATAAATGCTTTGGATCAAGTAATAGTAAAAAACTGACTGTTTTTGGTTTTGCAGTTAGACAATTCTTGTCTTAACAATAAATATAATTATTAATACAGGTAAAGGTCATGGGTCACAGTTAACGTGCATGTGTGGCAAACTGCAGGGTTGTAAAATGTGTAAACTTTTCAACCTGTTGAAGTATAGTGACAGAAGCTTCCTAATAGCCACTTGAGCAGTTTAACCAGACACAAACCATGTGGCAGTTGTAATGTTTGGTCATATTGTTGATTTAGAGTTGTAACCAGGTCACCCATGTTGCACAGTTCAACACAGTACTGTGCAAATACTTTAGGTGCATTTTGCATACCGAAAACATATGCAAATCATGACATGCAGCTAAATATTTATATGGAGAACAATATGAACGTGTAAAATGAGTGACCACTTTTTATCTTTAAAAATAATCACGGATGTGCACTCTGTGATTCATAAATGAATGATTAAATGTATTAAATTGAGTTTTTTTAACAGCTGTTATATTTTGATTCCATTATCATTGGCAACTACTTTTGTTTTAGCTGGCAGTGCACCTACAAAGAAATACAGTTTTTTTTAAGTGACACCTTGCAACTTAGTAATTAAACATTTTATTTATTTAAAGTTTTTTGCAGGCATGTATGGACATCCCAATCCAAATTGGAATTTCCTTTTAATATACTGGTTTAAAAAAAAAAAAAAATCGGATTTTGTTGGATGCCTAAAACTTTTTTGGGGGGAGGGGGAGGTGCAGTGGTACTGCCCTGTCATTATGGTTTTGTGTCAGATACCCCTCCCGTCCAACACACACACATACATATATTGCCAATAGATGGCTGTCTAGGCAATAATATATATTTAAATTGTTAGACATTATTATTATTAGAAAACAATAGGCTGTGATTTCCTTGTTGGCCAATAAACAGATTTTCTTAAGGATAAACTGTAACCTGTAATTCGCTATCTAAAGACTTGATCAACTTATGACATAACTTTGCTTTTAATGTCTTGAAATTATATGAAACAATATTTCGGCAAAAAGCGGTGCCTTAAAATAAAAAAGTAGTAAATATGTAATACCACAAGACTCCACAAAGTTTTGCCACAAAAACATGCAATAGTTAAACCAAGTTAACGCAGTTTTTTTTTTTTTTTTTTTACCAAGTCCTGATGCCGTGTAACGAGGACACGCCGCTGCTGGAGCTGAACGTGTTCTGCACGTTATTCAGCTCCCCAAAGTTCACGTAGCCGTCGCCCGGAGACGTTTGCCTGCTTTGCATCGCGGGTACAGGATAATTGCAGGGGTAGTTCGTGTTGCAGGCCGGGCCCGTGTAGTTACTGAACGGGGTGTAGTTGTTGCAGGTGAAGTGGTTGATGTGCGCCATGCTGTAGGACGGACTATACGCCGCTGATTCCGCAAGGCACGGCTTCCCGTCGCGCACCAGCACCGACACCCTCCGGGGCGGCGGTGGCAGAGACACCATCTCCAGGCTCTGGTCCTGCCGCTGCCGCTTGCACTTGTACCTCCGGTTCTGGAACCAGATCTTGACCTGGGTCGGGGTGAGTTTGAGCACGCCGGCCAGGTGATCTCTCTCCGGGGCGGACAGGTACCTCTGCTGCTTGAAACGACGCTCCAGCTCGTACACCTGGGCCTGGGAGAAGAGGACCCGGGGCTTCCTGCGCCTCCGAGGCTTGGCTCGGCCCTGATCCTCGGACTTTAGGTCGTCACCGGGCTGGGCCGGAGAAGTGAACTCCTCTGATCAAACCAGAAAAAGAGGAATTAAAAACATTTCCTGCAAACGCGATCAGAGAAGCGCACATTTATTATTTAAACTTTTTAATTTATTCTAACTTCTTAAACCATCCAGTAATAACGTCTTGTTATTCTAAACTGTAAAACTTGATTAGTTCCTTCATCTCGGGTGTTAGAGAAAACTAATTGCTTAAAACACTTAACATAAAATGAAGTTGATTTTTTTTATTACAATAATTCATACGACCCAGTAATGTAATTTGAAATATTTTGCATTAATTCACAATATATATGCATCAATCAATCTGGAATGTTTAATATCTATTTGATCTGAATTAAGTGACATAATCATAAGGACATATTTTTGTCACTTCTATGTGGGGGCGATTTTTAATTTTTTTCCTTTGTAAAAGTTTAAAGGTTTTATAGTCAGATGTCCTACTGTACTAAACAAAAGAGTGCATCAATTGGGAACACTTCCATCCAGATTTTGTTAATGTTTACACCAACTAAGCTGTTAATTTGGACAAACCTAATTAATTTAATTGTCAGCAATTTCCATGGTTTTATCAGGGTTTATTTTTTTTCAGTGCATGCTAACCCGGCACAATTTTTACCTGATAAGGATTTAAATAATTCATTATAGATGTAATTTGTTGTTTTGTGTCTTTGCGGGAGGACAGGTTTATGTACTTGCAGTAGGAGTGGTGCAGCAACACTGACAAAAATAATGCACGACTTACATTTCCATGTGTCCAAATAACATCATTTTCTTAAGTTTTCTCAATTACAAACATACAGTGAAAAAAGTATGTTGGATTTACATGATTTAAGTACATATATTGCTTGCACATGACCAGAATGTGCCAAAATAACAGTTTTCTCTTGTCTATAATTGAGAGAACTTAAGAACATTACGTGATTTGGATACATTCTGATCACATGCTGTAAGTCATGTATTTTTTTCAGTGAAATTATGCAGGATTAAAATAAAATAAATCAAGTGAATCGGATTTAAATTAAGTACATTTTAATGCTTGAATTATTTTAGTTAACTATGCAACGAATTACATTAAAACATTTGAAATGAACTAAATTATCAGGTTTTAAATTGTCAGCTCCATTATATTATAATATTATTACATGCACACAAATTCTAACCTTAAAATCTACGTTTTTCTTAAATATTTTTATTGACTTCAGTGAACATGAGGCCTACAGCTGATCATAACTCACCTTTCCTGCAGTGATTTCCCTCTGATTTTCCATCCTTGACTATGTCCATCTCTAGGAATGATTTGCCATAAAAGGCAGCAGCGGTTCCTCTGCTGCTTTTGGCCTCCTGGACTTTTTCTCCAAACAGGGACGCGGCGGGCGGCGGGTCACGGAGGGGCTCCTGCTTCAGGCGCGCCAGCATGCAGGAGGAGGTTGGCACGGTGCAGTCCCACCGGGAACAAACATCCACAGAAGACACCATCGCGTTGTGGCTCTGCTCTAAGTTTAATATGTCCTTGACAGAGAAGGGAGTGGACGCACTCGAGCTGGGAAACATGGTCAAGAGCTATTGGGCTGTCATATGGAGACCAACAGACTCGACCTCCTTCCTGGTAATATTTACACGATTTAAGTATCAGTTTGGGGCACAAGACCTATCCTGAGTGAAGCATGCATTTTGAATGTCAACTCTGTCCCCCAAGGTTTTTTCTTTCTTTCTTCGCCTCCCTCTCTTGGTGACGCATGGAGGTGGGCAACCCCCCCTCCCCCCTAAAAAGCGTGAGATTGTGCTGAGATGGGAGGGGGAGCCGGTGGGACCCTCTGGATGGAGCCATTTGTTGAGATGACGTAAAGGCCCACAGTTTGCAATGCTAATAAATAAATAAAGCTTTTAATCAGCATGTTCAATTTATTTTTGCACAAGAATGACAAGAAATTCCAGCTACACACACAAAACATCAGATAATAAACATCACATTAAATGTAAAATAAAGCAAATATTTGAAAAATATTTAATTGGATTTATTCATTCAATATTTATTGACTACAATGAAAGTAAGTATTTTCACTTTCTTGTGCCATCCACCTATTTTTTTTTAAGTATAGGCAGGTTTATTTCAGGTGTAGGCACTGAAATTGACTAAATAAATTCAATCAATACATTTATTTGGAAATTCATTCAACAGCTACATGTAAAATTTTGAGGTCAACATAAGTACAAGATTTATTTCCATTGTGGTTAACCAGCCGGGGGGCTGGTTGACCCCCCCCCCCCCCCAAAGGGGAGAAAAACAACAGAAAATGACTAAAACTGAACAATAAAAACTACTAATATTGCCATATAATGGAAAAAGTGGATAAAAAAGTAATAGCAAGCAGTAAGGGCCCTATTCCCAGCATAGTGTAGTGTTTTGTCCTGAACCAGCACCATCTGTGACATCTTTCAATTTCAATTTAATTTCAATTTATTTTCATTTATATAGCACCAAATCACAACAAGTTGCCTCAAGGTGCTTCACACAAGTAGGTCTAACCTTACCAACCTGTTGCATACCAACATATGTAACAGAAGTCCAGTTTTGGATCCCTGTCAACTCAAAGACACACCAACTCCTCTGTGGGACTCGTCTGCATCTCTGGAGGAAACTAGGAGCAGAGGTGAGTATCACTGGCTTCAGCGAGTAAAAGTCCTACCATGTGTTGGTTCTATCTGTGGACCTAAAACAGATAATTTCACTGATTGACTCGTCTACCTGACTGCATGAAGAGTTGAACTCATTAGAATCGGCTGGTTTAGCTGGTAAGGACTTTGACTCATTGAAGTTGGTATTGCCCACCTCCAAGTAGGAGATCCAGTGATGTGAAAAGTTAGTGCACCCTTGTGCTTTTACGTGTGAATTTTTTATGACGTCAAAAATAAATAAAAATCAGGCTTATCATGAATTAAAATAAATCATCTAAAACCCAAAATGATGGTGTGAATAGTGCACCTTTTCACATCCAATTGCATTCAGACAAGTCAGGGGAGACGTGAATATTTCTAAGAGACTAATTATGTCTTGGACTTCATTTACTTCATATATTAAGAAATACAAACAGGATGGTACTGTTTAGAGCAATCTGCCTGGAAGCGGCAGTTCCCAAAAACCTATTGATTGTGCAAGAAGGTGACTAGAGAGGAAAGCCACCAAGACGAAAAGACAACACTGAAGATGTTATCGGCTTCTGTGCCTGTGACTGGAGAAATTGTGCATAGTGCAAGTTTTTCATTTTACATCACCACTTATCGAGCTTGGCCAAGTGGTTAATGCGCTTGGTTTCAGTTCAGAAGGCTCCGGGTTCAAATCCCACCCCTGCCACTTTTCTCCATGTAATGTGGAGTTGCGTTAGGAAGGGCATCCGGCGTAAAACCTGTGCAAATTCAGCATGCAGATCCACCTTGGATTTGCTGTGGCGACCCCGAGTCCAAACAAGGGAGCAGCCGAAGGGACTTACTTTTACGTATCGAGCTTCATTGTGAAATGGTATAAAGAAGGATTTTCTTAAAAAAAAAAAAATCCAGAAGGTAGAGATGCAAGCTCGGATTTGATCTGTTTAACTCCACTGTTTTGTGTATATATATATATATATATATATATATATATATATATATATATATATAAAAACCTGTTTTGTTTACATGGGATTCTGTGGTAATCTGCTCTTTTCTGGAGCAGCTCTTCAATTTGAAGTGACAAGCACTTAAAATAGGTTCATTCTTGTCTTTAGGACAATCTCTTCATTGGGGGCTGTTTTAATTCCAAATGTATATTTCATTTTTTATGACACATATTAGCTTGCTGCACGTGTGTAATATGACCCCTTTAAATGAAAGCCTCACTGACTTGTCTTTATGCACAATGTAACTGCACTGTTTTAAGTCTCAGTTGTTCAACAGATTACCTCATACATCATCCGCGTGCGCAATTATGGGGCATAATATTAACTGAGTGAGTCAAACATGGGGTTAATGGGAGTGATAACCCTCTGGGCGCGCGCGCATCCGACGGGAAACGGAACAGGCAACGTGTTGGTCTCCGAGCGGGGAACCTGAAACCTGCAGGCCCGACACACTCTGCTGTCTGCCTCCAAGAGAATCTGGAGCCACTGTCTGTCTTATCAGCACGCGATAACAGACGACAACAAACGTGCACACACCCTCCCACCCACGCTGCAGGCCACTTATCCCAAAATGTGTCACATGTGGCACTCACAGGTTTTAAACCATCATTTAGTCGTGTTAAACTTTTCCAGTATGTTATTTAGATGCTTTTTCTGCACCTACTGACCTCCAGCCGTGCTCTCCAGCAGCACAGTCAGTGACTTCACTCGAGGTCACGCAGCATTTCGTTGGGTGGCGTTAGGAGCGGAGAAAGCTGTGCGCAATGACGCACCGCTTCTTGGCACAAAGCGCGCTGTTAATGCCTGTGGAGACGCTCACAGGAGACAGACAGTATTATCGTTTGTTTTATCTGCAGCGTTTAGCGCAGCGACGAGCTAAATGGGGCCCCTGTCTCCGACCGAGCCATGTTTACAGTTTTAAAGACGATGTGTGCGTTCAGCGAACTGACGAATGGTAGTAATAAATCTTTCTCGGTTGCGCGTGAGAGTCAACACTGGCTGTAATAATTGGTGTAATAATGTAAACGTACAAAATGCTGGCTGGTTTGTACGAACCTTTTTGGTTAAATATCAGTTAAATGTAAAAATAAATAAACTGAAATAACTGCTAGAACCATGAATAATAATAATAATAAAAACCCGGCTTGAATGCCTTCGAGCTGCACCAAACGGCACGTGACAGGTCTGGCATGTGTTTCATTTCCTTAATGCTGTGCTCCCCTTTGACCTGTCTTTCTGCAGCACATCTCCGACTCTGATAAAGCCTCAGATAAGCCTGCTTAAAAACTTCCGCTGCAAGCAAAAGCACAAAAAAGAAAAAAAAAAGTGCGAGTATTTTGAGGGCTGTGTGACGGATCTGTGTGTGTACGTGAGAACTGTTTTGTCTGGTGGCGTAGAGTGCTTTTAAACTGTTCTTTGTCCCGTAAGCATTTTGGTACCTTAGATCCATCAGGTGGTATTTGCAGCAGACGGATTAAGAATTGCAAAATGCTCCAAGTAGGTGAAAAAATCGTATCAACTTGAAAACGCAAATAAATAATGAATGAATGAATAACTAAAAAGCAAAATCCGCAAAGGTGTGTTATTAGAGAAAAAAAAAAACAAGGTTGGCTTTTCAGTCAAGGTCCGAGTGCTGAGCTTTGGTTCTGATTGCATTAAGTGTACTAAAAAAAAACAAAAAACGTATGCAACATTTTCATTATCCTTTGCATGACTTGAAGTAAATAAGACTTTTATAAACACAAAATGTTTAATTTCATTGAAATTTGTTCACATTTTTTTAAGATCCGTGTTGAGCCACTTCACATTTGCCAAGATGATCTTTGAGGCAAGATATTTCTTAAACGCATGATTATTGCACACGTGCCGGACTGGTCATGATAAAAATACACCTTGAAGTTATTTGGTGAAGATGCTGCACTTGATTCTGTCACATCTCAGAACTGAAGCAGAGCAGATCCTGATTACTTGGCTGGGAGACCTTTTGGGAACACCAGGGGCTGTGTGTGTTTTCTCCATGTGCAATTGGAATTGTGCCAGGAACAGCACCTGCGTAAAACCTGTACCAAATCCCAATGCAGATCTGTACCGGAGTGACGAAAGACAAACACCAATAACATTAGGTGAGGGATTGAGGCGGTCCTGGGATGGGATGGGTGACCCTGAGACTGGGTTGTACAGTGACACACACACACACACACACACACACACACACACACACACACCACACACACACACACACACACACACAACACACACACACACACACACACACACACACACACACACACACACACACACACACACACACACAAAATAAAAGTGCAGCAATAAACATCACTTTATCTAAAATGTTCTGTTATTCTTTTCTTTGCATTGCTACTTGTATTTGTGTGTTTACTCAATTTTATTGTGCACTTTAAGTTAATACTTAATGGATGTTCTTTATCGGACTGTATTATATATAAAAAGCAAAAGGTTTTAATATTTAGTTGAGCTCATTTACATGTGAATGAGCCAATATGATGTGTATAAATAATGTATTCAAATAACGCAGCACAGACTTCAGAGTACAAAATAAAACAAACATATGCATATAGATAAACAGAAATTAGTAGAAAAGTTTCACAGTACATCATGCTAAATACAGTATAAATATAGTGGCATACAAAAGTTTGGGATCCAGTTGGGCATAAACACTGGTAACTGTTTTTGTCATTTAAAAAAAAAAAAAAAAATCTGGGCTGCCAATATTAAAATTTCTAAAATTATACATTGTAGGCCCATAGTGAAAACAAATCTGTGTAATATAATATAAATTAAATTAATGTATGAAATTGCTAATCATAGGTAGCATAGATATCGGCACTCTTTAGTGTAACACAAATAATCATCACTTTTACAGCCAGTTTTCTTTAGATAATTCAGGGGATGATACTAACATTTTAAAGTCTCTGAGTAGGTCCTGGACTTCAATTACATCAATCACTAAAAAATAAAACAGTGTGGTACTTTGTGACACATCTAACTGTAGACAGTTAGACATCATAGAAAAGGTTTTTCTTAAAAGAATTAGTGGAATGTCAGTTACAGTTTGCCAGAGAGCACACAACCACATAGTTGCGAGAGAGTGTTCAAACTAATGCATTTTATTATTTTGGCTTTAATATTTTTTATATTGATTTTGTATTATGTTGTAGAGATTTGTTTCCACACTCAGTGTAAGGGTGTACGGGAAGTATATGTAAAATTAAACATTATGTAACAAACCTATGAATTTTAAAGGAAACCTCACAAATTAAATTAAAATATGCATAAATCCACATGCAGTAACTACAATAACACAAATACATATATGAGCATGCTGATGTTGAGATAAAGAGAAATGCACATGCAGTGTTGTGTTGTGCAGTTTTGCTTACATACTCTATATTTCACATGTTTCCCATATTTTGATAAAAAAAATTAGTTTGGTGATTTTTTTTCTTAATAAGTTAAAAGAAAATGAATTTAGCCAATTCCAACAAAAATTAAACACATTTATTGTAAATCTACAAAGTAAATGGACTGCATTTGTATAGTGCTTTTTCCATCTGCATCAGACGCTCAAAGTGCTTTATAATTATGCCTCACATTCACCCCGATGTCAGGGTGCTGCAATACATGGCGCTCACTACACACCGGGAGAAATAGGGGATTAAAGGCCTTGCCCAAGGGCCCTTAGTGATTTTCCAGTCAGGCAGGGATTTAAACTGAGGATCTTCTGGTCTCAAGCCCAAATCCTTAACCACTAGACCATCACCTCCAAAGTAATCAATATTGTTTTAACTATTGACATAAAACAGAAAACCCACAAAATCCACTTATTTCATTGTATAGGTGCACTGATTCCTAATTGATGAAATGATTGTAAAAGCCTGATTAAAGGACTTAATCAAAAACATCTGTGACATCTCAGTTTGCCATGGAGATGGATGGACAGGGAGATTCAAGCTTAGATTTGATCACTTTTTCTGTAATAATCACTTCTCTGCTTAACTTTACCATGAATAATAACTGGTGAAGCAACACACAAAAGCGGCTCATGCTAGTTTCTCCATAACAGCCTCATAATTCTTATTTTTGAAGTGAGACTACTCTAAAAGAATTACCACAGAGTACTTTACTGTATCATTGAGAACAATTTTACAAAGTAATGATGCTAAATTATGGAATATTCCATAATATTTTTAAAGGCAGTCAGCTTGGTGTATGTAAACCAGTGACTGAAATCTGGAACAGTGGAATAAAAAATGAAATAATCTATTTTGTAGCTATGATTTTTTAACAGCTTTGCACTGCCATGCCAGGAAAACAGGGCATCAGACCCTTTCCAGACTCTCCAGGGGTGGTGCGCCTGTACATGGAGGTGACACGTGTTGTTTATCAGAGTGGGTGTGCGATCGAGTCACACGGTTGTAAACCTGGCCACCAGGCGCTCCACCTGCAAGGTTCTCCCCCTGTTGCCCCAAAGCCCTGACTGTTGTGTGGGCCGCTGAAGAGGAGGTACTGCTGGCCCACCACCACCAGAGGGCGCCCTGCCTGGAGTGCGGGGCTCCAGGCAGCAGAGGGCGCTGCCGCCTCACAGGAGCAGCCAGGGTGACAGCTGTCACCCATCACCTGCGACAGCTGTTATCAATCACCGGATCTGCAGGGATATATCAGCAGGACGGCATCTCCCACCTCATTGCCGAAGATATCGCACTACCAGGAGGTAACGAACTCAGCCAATCATTCTGTTGATTAAACCGTAATACCTTGTTGCTTGGTATAGGACAGCTGAAAGACTGTGTTGGACGTTATTGGATAAGTACTCACATTCCTACACTGCAGTATGTATCTGACGAGAGGTGGAGGTGGTGTTTCCACCCTACGTGTTGCTGG
Organism: Thalassophryne amazonica; assembly: GCF_902500255.1. Classification (NCBI taxonomy): domain Eukaryota; kingdom Metazoa; phylum Chordata; class Actinopteri; order Batrachoidiformes; family Batrachoididae; genus Thalassophryne; species Thalassophryne amazonica. The sequence continues at coordinate 49,549,766 of NC_047113.1, read as the reverse complement.
GTGCAGCCGCACCACATCTGACTATTTTCTGTTCCTCGCCAGCAGTACCGGATCCGACGAGCGGAGGCAGTGGCCACCTGGGAATTCGGGACTTGGCGGCTCCAGTTATCCCGGGGTTCGGTGGCGGTGGAAATCGCGTGGTTCCGGTTCGACTTGGACAGACGTCTCCTACCTTCAAGCCTGCCCACACGACACCATTGGAATTCGGCTTGTTCCCGAAATTGTAATCTGTTGTGTTTGTTGTGCAAGTTTCACAACAGTAAAGCTTTGTTATTTGACTTTCTCCATTGTCCGTTCATTTGCGCCCCCTGTTGTGGGTCCGTGTTCCTACACTTTCACAACAGGATATCTCGGCCAACGTCATGGATCCCGAGGGGCGTCAACCGGCTGTTGAACGGCCAATGGAAGAACAGGGCGCACAGGCGTCCGCAGGATGGGTGATCGGTGAGTTGCAGCGGATCCTCACCGCTTTCACGACTCGGTTGGATTTGATGACCGAGCAGAACGTCCTCCTGAACCGCAGGGTGGAGGCTCTCGCCACGCAGGTGGAAGCGCGCCCTCCGGGCGCCGCTGCGGCTCTCCCTCCCGTCAACCCTGTGCGTAACAGTGACGTTTCACTGGTCGTTGAACGACCAGCTCCCACCTTCCCCGGAAGCATACATAAGCCCCCCAGAGCCGTACGGAGGCTGTGTGGAGACGTGCGCGGATTTCCTTAATGCAGTGTTCGCTCGTCTTCGCACAGCGTCCCGTTTGTACGCGACTGATTCTAGCAAAGTAGCTTATGTGATAAATCTGCTTCGGTGGTGAGGCACGCGCTTGGGCTACAGCGCTCTGGGAGCAAAATTCACGCTCCTTCAGACATATGCTGGGTATTGTGAGGGAGTTCAGAACAGTGTTCGATCACCCAAATAGAGAGAGACCCGCTTCGACCGTGCTACTGTCAATGAGACAGGGGCGCCAGAGCGCAGCTGCCTATGCAGTCGACTTCCCGCATCGCGGCTGCGCGTTCCAGGCTGGAAATGCACTGCCCTCCGCTGCCGCTCTTGGTAAACGGACTGTCATGGTTTCTAAAGGAGCACCGGTGGCTATGGATGCAACCCTGCGGGAATTTTACCCACTGGGTCTTATCGATCTCGTCTACGATAGATCAATCGGTTGGAAGACGCCGTCGGGAACGAGACGAAGGGCGTGGCCGGGCACGCGCGTCGTCCCTCTCACCGTCCGGTTCTGTATCCGTTTCCGACACCTCCCCAAGCTCCACTGGCCCCTGCGCCTTCGGTGGTGGTTACAGCTCCCCTGCTGACGACTGCTATGGACACGAGGCGGGCCACATTTAGAGCACCAAGTAGACAGAGGAGGCTGGACCGCGGGCGTGTTTTGTTGTGGCTCGATAGAGCATCAATTGAGAGACTGCCCCGAGCGGTAAAACACCAACGCCCGCCCTAGAGACTGGGCTAGGGGTGGGCCGAGACATCACGGTGGACACACCCACATTGCCACCTCGACTCCCAGTTACAATCCTTTATGCCGATTTAACCCCTGAAGGCCCCAAGCACTGGTGGACACGGGCTCTGAAGGGAATTTGCTAGACAGCAAATGGCCAGGGGATAGGGCTCCCTCTGGTGGCGCTTACCTCGCCTGTGCAGGTGGGGCACTAGATGGCTCCCTACTTCCCTCCAATCACTGACAAGACACCACCAGTAACCCTGGGGGTGTCGGAAATCACCGGGAGGAGATCGAGTTTTTTTGTGACTTCCGGCCACCTCCCGGTGTGATTTTAGGGTTCTCCTGGATGTGAAACACAATCCCCTCCGGATCGATTGGCCGTCCGGGGTAGTGGTTCAGTGGAGCGAAACCTGCCATCGGGTAGTTTAGGTTCCTCGGTTCCTCCCGGTACCCAGGCTAAGGAGGAGGTCAGAGTCCCGCCCCAATCTAGGGACGGTGCCGGTGGAGTACCACGACCTTGGAGATGTGTTCAGTAAGGATCTGGCACTCACCCTTCCCCCCCACCGTCCATACGATTGTGCATTGGATTTGGTTCCAGGCGGTGAGTTCCCGTCTAGCAGGCTGTACAACCTCTCAAGACCTGAACGCGAATCAATGGAGACCTACATCCGGGACTCTGTAGCAGCCGGGTTGATCCGGAATTCCACCTCCCCGATGGGTGCAGGTTTCTTTTTTGTGGGTAAAAAGACGGCGGACTTCGTCCATGCATTGATTATAGGGGAGCTGAACGAAATCACGGTTCGTAATCGATACCCGTTGCCCCTGTTGGATTCAGGTTCATGCCCCTGCATGGAGCCCGAATATTCACACAAACTAGATCTTAGAAATGCGTATCATCTGGTTCGGTCCGGAAGGGAGACGAGTGGAAAGACGGCAATTTAAACACCCCCTAGGTCAATTTGAGTACCTGGTCATGCCGTTCGGCCTCAACAAACGCCCCCGCGACGTTCCAAGCTTTGGTTAACGACGGTCTTGCGGGATTTCCCTGCACCGATTCGTCTCGTATATCTAGACGATATACTCATCTTTTCCTCCGGATGCGAGACTCATGTCCGGCATGTACGTCAGGTCCTGCAGCGGTGTTGGAGAACCGGCCTGTTTGTGAAGGGCTGAGAAGTGTGAGTTCCACCGCACATCTTTGTCCTTCCTGGGGTTTATCATCTCCTCCCAACTCCGTCGTCTCCTGAGCCGGCCAAGGTTGCGGCGGTGAGAGACTGGCCCCAACCCACTAGCCGTAGGAATCTGCAACAGTTCCTCGGCTTTGCTACTTTCCTACAGGAGTTCATTAAGGGCTACAGTCAGGTAGTTAGCCCCTGACAGCCCTGACCTCACCAAAAATCCCCTTCACCTAGTCGGATCGTTGCGAGGCCGCGTTCAAGGAGTTGATACGGCGCTTCTCATCTGCACCCGTTCTGGTGCAGCCCGATCCTAGTCGCCAGTTAGTGGGTTGAAGTAGGACGCCTCGGACTCAGGATAGGAACTGTGCTTTTCCCAGAGCGGGAAGACCGATAAGGTCCGTCACCCGTGGTGCCTATTTTTTCCCCACAGGTTTGACCCCGGCCGAACGGAATTATGACGTCGGCAATCGAGAACCTCCTTGCGGTGAAGAGGCCCTTGAAGAGTGGAGACATCTGTTGGAGGGAAACGTCTCCGTGCCCATTCACGTTTTCACTGACCACATGGAACCTGGAGTATATCAGGAACCGCCAAGCGGCTGAACCCAGGCAAGCCCGCTGGTCACTGTTCTTTGGCCATTTTGGACTTCCGATCACTACCGTCCCGGGACCAAAACCAGAGATCGGATGCCTTGTCCCGGGTAAAACGAAGAGGAAGTGAAAAACGGAGTTGTCGAGTCCACCGGAACCCATCATCCCGGAGTCCCGCTATCGTGGCCACCCTCCACCTGGGACGTAGAGAGAACCGCTCCGGGAGGCCCTGGCACGAAACCCGGACCCCGGAACCGGGCCGAAGGATAGACTTAACATCCCACCAGAGGCTAGGGCTGCGGTCCTGGACTTCTGTCACGGCTCTAAGCTCTCCTGTCATCCAGGGGTGCGAAGAACCGTGGCAGTTGTCCGGCAGCGCTTCTGGGTGGTGTCCCTAGGCCGACGTCCGGGATTACATCCAGGCCTGTACCACCTGCGCCAGGGGCAAGAGCCGACCATCGCAAGGCTTCAGGACTGCTACAGCCGTGCCCGTGCCTCATCGCCCCTGGTTCTCCATCGGCCTGGATTTGTCATGGGCCTCCCCGCCGTCCCAGGGGCAACACCGTCATCCTCACGATAGTGGACCGATTCTCCAAGGCGGCCCACTTCGTGGCCCTCCCGAAGCTCCCAACGGCCCAGGAGACAGCGGACCTCCTGGTCCACCACCGTCCGCTGCATGGGATCCCTACAGACATCGTCTCCGATCGCGGTCCCCAGTTCTCCTCACACGTCTGGAGGAGCTTCTGCCGGGAACTGGGGGCCACGGTCAGTCTCTCATCCGGGTATCATCCCCAAACCAACGGGCAAGCAGAACGGGCCAATCAAGAGATGGAGCAGACCCTGCGTTGCGTGACAGCCGCGCACCCGGTGGCCTGGAGTACCCATCTGGCCTGGATCGAGTATGCCCACAACAGCCAGGTGTCTTCAGCCACCGCCTCTCCCCTTTTGAGGTGTGTCTAGGGTACCAGCCCCCGTTGTTTCCGGTGGTTGAGGGAGAGGTCGGTGTGCCCTCGGTCCAGGCCCACCTGCGGAAGTGCCGTCGGGTGTGGCGTGCCGCCCGTTCTGCTTTGCTGAGGGCCCGGATGAGGACAAAGGCCCATGCAGACCGTCGGCGGACCCCGGCCCCTACGTATCGTCCTGGGCAGGAGGTGTGGTTATCAACTAAGGACATTCCACTTCAAGTGGCCTCCCCGAAACTACAAGAACGGTACATAGGTCCCTTTAAGATCCTCAAGGTCATCAGTCCCGCCGCAGTGAGGCTTCAGCTGCCGGCCTCACTGTGGATCCATCCCGTGTTTCACGTGTCAAGGATCAAACCACATCACACCTCACCCCTCTGTACACCGGGTCCGGCACCACCTCCTGCCCGGATCATCGATGGCGAGCCGGCTTGGACTGTGCGCCGGCTCTTGGATGTCCGACGGATGGGCCGGGGCTTCCAGTATTTGGTGGACTGGGAGGGGTACGGCCCCGAAGAACGCTCCTGGGTGAAGAAGAGCTTCATCCTGGACCCGGCCCTCCTGGCCGACTTCTACCGCCGCCACCCGGACAAGCCTGGTCGGCGCCAGGAGGCGCCCGTTGAGGGGGGGGTCCTGTTGTGTGGGCCGCTGAAGAGGAGGTACTGCTGGCCCACCACCACCAGAGGGCGCCCTGCCTGGAGTGCGGGCTCCAGGCACCGACCATGGATGACGAAAGGGTTACGAAATGCATGTAATAAGAAAAATACACTGTATAGAGAATTCATAAAACTAAAGACTAAGAGGCAGAAAATAGATATAAGAAATAGAAAATAGATTAACTAATATTATACGGGTATGTAGGAAGGAATTATAGTAACATATTAATATACAAAAACAATATTAAAGGAATATGGGATATATTAATAGCATTATCAAAAAGGTAATAAAAAACAGAGTTACCCTCAGTATTTCATTGATAATAATGTCAAGAAGGAAAATAAGGATGAGGTAGTCAACGGTTTTAATTATTTTTTTGTAAATATTGGACCAAGCTTGGCAGAAAAAATTCCCGATTCCCAACCTGAGGATTGGGATAATAATCTCATAGAAAGAAATCCCTGTTCAATGTTCCTCACAGCAGTGGATGGAAAAGAAATTATAGACATTGTGAATAATTGTAAATATAAAACATCTACCGATTTAAATGAAATTGATATGGTGGTGGTAAACAGGTCATTGAATGGATTGTAGAACCATTAACATACATCTGTAACTTATCATTTCAAACCGGTAAATTTCCCAATCAAATGAAAATAGCTAAGGTTGTGCCGCTGTATAAGACTGGGGAGACACCACTTCACAAATTATAGACCTGTTTCTTTGCTTCCACAATTTTCCAAATTATTAGAAAAGTTATTCAATAATAGATTAGACAAATTCATAAATAAACATAAATTACTTACTGATAGTCAATATGGATTCAGAGCACATAGTTCAACATCACTTGCATTAATAGAATCAGTTGAGGAGATTACAAACGCCATAGACCACAAATTACATTCAGTTGGAATATTTATAGACCTTAAAAAGGCTTTTGTACAATCAATCATGACATATTAATCAATAAACTTGAACAGTATGGGATTAGGGGGTTGGTGTTGCACTGGGTGAGAAGCTACTTAAGTAACAGAAAACAGTTTGTGAAGTTGGGGGGAATATACATCATCATGCTTGGACAGTGCTTGGTGTGCGTCCCACAGGGGTCAGTATTGGGTCCAAAAACTGTTTCTAATTTATATAAATGATATTGTCAATGTTTCCAAAATCATTAAAATTAGTATTATTTGCAGATGACACAAGCATTTTTGTTCAGGGGGGGATTTGCAGGAGTTACTGAGCAGGCTCAGTATAGAAATGGGAAATTGAAAATATGGTTTGAGCAGAAACAAATTATCATTAACTTAAGTAAACAAAATACATGTTATTGGCTATTGTAATACAGACATACAGGTTCAGTTACAAGTCGAGGGGGTAGATATTGAAAGGGTACATGAAAATAGTTTCTGGGGTGATAATAGGATAAGATAAACTGGAAGACTCATATAAAACATATACAAGTAAACTGTCAAGAAGCATTTCAGTGTCTAAACAAAGCGAAAACATATTCTGGACCACAACTCACTCCGCATTCTTACTGCTCACTGGTTTTACCATATTTACAGTACTGTGCAGAGGTATGGGGTAATACTTATAAAGGTACAACACAATCCTATCAGTAATGCAGAAAAGAGCTATAAGAATTATTCATAATACGGGCTATAGAGATCATACAAATCCACTATTTTTACAATCCAAATTCTAAAATTCACAGAGCTTGGTTCATTTTCAAACAGTACAAATTGTGTATAAAGCAATAAACATTTACTTCCAGCAATATTAAAAATATGTTTTTAACAGATCAGGGATTACAGTCTGAGGGGGGAAATTAATTTAAAGCATCAGTGGGACACGAACAACATAAAAGGTTTCTGTATTTCTGTCTGTGGGGTGAGGATGTGGAACAGATTGGGAGTGGGGCTCAAGCAATGTCCAAGCATGAACCATTCAACAGCGGTACAAAAATATGTTTTTTTCTAGGTATAGGGAGGAGGAAGGGTAATGAGGGTTAGGGTGTTTTTGTTTTTTGCTTCGCTTGTAAATATAGTATTTTGTATGTAAGTAGGTATGTGTAGGTGTATATTTATGTTTGTGTATATATGTGTATAGATATATATATATATGTGTATGTGTATGTATATGTGTATGTATGTTGATGGTGTGTATAGTATATATATATATGTGTATATATATATATATATGTGTGATATATATATATATATTTGTATATATATATATATATATATATTATATATATATATTGATATCAGTTTAGGTGTGTAGGAATCTATGTGTATATGTGGCAAAGGGTATTACTGGTTGTGGGGAAGAAGGGTAGGGATAAATAAGCTGATGCTTCACCCTACCCCTTTTCGGACATGTTGGGTACACAGTAGGAACTTTTTTGTATTGTCTTTACTGATCTATCTTGTAATTGTTGTTGTATCAAATGTTCGAAATAAACAGTTTTCATTCATATATCATGAAGAATTGCAGTATTTTTTCCGTACTGACTTTGGGGACGTGTGTTATTTAATCCAGTGAAATGTCATTTGGTGACCAGCTGATGGCGTCCCATCCAGTCTTTTTTGTCATATGCACTAAATGCAGACAACCTTCATCCACCAAAAATGTGTGTATGGTATGGATGAACTTGTGTTGAAGGAGACTACACCAGCATTAGACATGAAGGAGGCGTGTCCTCTTGTCTCTGTTAGTATTTGCTAAAGCTCTCTTGCTTAGCTATAATTAATAATTGCCTAATAAATGTATTGATTTATTTTGTGTCCATTTTGCAGTAATCAGACTGCTTGGAGGAAATCCAACCTGGCCTGCAAACTGTCTATTGACAACATGGAAAAGCAAGCACTTCTGAACAACGCCAACAGTGACGTGAGACAAAGGTGAGCTGCCAATATGTCGTACTGCTTTAAGCAGCTGTGCCTTCACTTTCTGAAATTTCCTTTTCTATTTTAGGAAGATGACCAAAGAGGGGATGAGCCAAACAGCCAGTAGCATTACTGAGAATCTGATGAGTATCAGCCGAATGATGGCCCAGCAGGTTCAGCAGAGCGAGGAGACCATGACCACACTAGGTTAGTGAGACTCATCAAAATGAATGGCAACTTTTGTTTCCATCTAAACAGAAAATGGAAAATTAAATTAAAAATGTTATTTCTGTTTTTAAAAAAATGCTGCACCATGACTTTACTCAGACAGTGTATACTTTCACCAAGGCCCAACCGTGTTTTCTTTATCAGTCATCAGCTGTGCACGGCATTGGGGTGCACACTTCACAGTGGTGCTTCACCAAATTATGACATCATTGAAATGTTACTCCTGGATCTGCATCCACCTAAAAAACTATTCAACCTTTCTTTAACCTGAAGTCAGTCTCTCCATCAAACTTCAGTAGTCCCCATTTGTGTCTTTTTGAAATGCCCTGTTGTTAAACTTAACTGAAAATATTTTCTTCTTTGCAGATATAAACATTCAGAAAGTTCAAATACCCTTTATGTAATAAAACAAAAATCCAAAAATCCTTCTATCAATCTTTTTATTCTTTTTTTAATTCACCTAAATTTTTAATGTCCAGCTTTGAATAGAAGGCCACAGATATCAAATTCTTACATCTACGTCCAAATTTTGATGGCTGACAACTACAGAAAATACAGACATCACTTCATAAAGAGTGACCCCTCCTCCTCCTTACAGAATATATTTTGTGCTGCACGTCTTTTCCTGAAATCTGTGGTCACTTGATATAACATGCAGTTTAACTGAACCAACAAGCATCCGTAGGCTCTATATAAAATAAGGTGTGTATGTGTGTGTGAGAACTGTAGTTTATATTCTAGAGCAGTGGTTCTCAATCTTTTTACAGTAAGTACCACCTTAGAAAATAGTTGGCTTTCCAAATACCACCATTACAACCGGAATTCAAATAATTCACTCAATTTATTTATATAGCACCAAATCACAAGATAGTTGTCCCAAGGCACTTCACAAGGCTAAGATTTACCTTCCCACCCGCTGAGCAAGCACATTGGCAACAGTGGTGAGGAAAAACTCCCTGGAAGAATGAACATGTAGAGGGATCTTGGTTACAACACAACAGCTCGAAATAGAAGAAAGCATACGGATTATGATGAGTTAGAACCATTTAAAATGAAGTTGAGGGCTTAAAGCATTTTGTATTCATCGTGGACCATCAGTGACATCCAGGACTGTGTCTGGCAGTAAAGAAAAAACAGTTCTCTCACATACACATCGGTCCAGAATCTGCAGTGCGTTTTGACAGAGGAGCAGGGCAGAGAAGTTGTCAAAATGACTGCAATGTCTTTGCAATTAGAGCGTTGATACTCGATCTGGGCCTGATGGGTCAGGTTCAGACAAATATTTCAAAATGATATTCTGGTTGGGTCGGGTTCGGTCACGTCAGCACAAAGACCTGAGCGTACAGAACATTTGTGAAACAGTGTCACAACACTGCCTTTGTAACCTCAGCTGCTTATAATTACTGACGTTATTGTTGTTAACTGTGTAATTTAATATACTTTTGTAAGCAGAATGCTGAAGTGTGGTAGATAGCATTGTGTTTGTAGCACACAGAGCAAATAAAAAGTCTTATTCTGACCTCGTGCATCCTTTCAGACAGATTCATCGTCACCTCCTGACGGAAATTGTTGCCCACATAAGACGCCCTTGTTTCTGGAAGATGACGTCTGGAAATATTTAAATCTTTATTGTGGAAATTGAATCAACAAAGAAGCGTGCGTTAAAAGCTTGAGAATTATTAATTGGTGCGCACCTACATGTATTGACAGTGATGGACCCTGTACATGTAACAAAATAAGCCTAGACGCATGTAGGAGATTTTTGTCAATTTATAATTGCTCTCCATCACGTTGTTTTTTACAACAGAAACTGATTTGCAGCTCGGCATCTGAAGTGTGTATTAGCACACATTAATTTTGCTTCGCTTACAGAACCGAGCCCATAACTCTATGACCGAGTCATAGATATAACTCTTTTATAGTATATTTCTATAATATAACTTGATGGCCTGAGCCCGTCTCTTATGAAGCATTGCTTCATTTCAGTTCGTTTGCAGAGCTGATTCTGACTCTTAAGAATATTCCTTCATTTCGCTTCACTTTCATGCCGCGTTCACACCGGACGACACACGAGCGACGGCGGCGACAGGTTGCCATGTAATCCCTATGGAAGGACGCGTTGTGGCGCCACAAAAGTTCAAGCCACGCAATGTGATGTGATGGACGCGAATGAAGCAGTTTTGAGCAAATGGCTCGTTTGTGGCGCAATATCGCCTCGCGTTGCCCTCCTCCACAAGTTGAAAAATCTGAACTTTTTCGTCTTGTCACGTCGCGATGACCAATCAGGGACTGGATATGTAGTGATGTGGTGATGTCTGGAGTTTATACTTGATGTGGACATATCCTGTCTCTGGCAGCCAGCCTGTGAGCAGGACTTATGTCCCTTTTGTCCTTTATTTCACAATTATGACAGAGTTTTGAGGAGAGAGAGAACAGCAGCACTGCAGCAGCAGCCAGTTGTTATTTTTTTTTTTCACGTGCGCGCGAACGAATTCCCCGTGAAAATTATTTTATTTATTAACTACACAGAATATATAATAAAACAAATGGTGACTGTTTATAACACAATTATGACAGAGTTGGAAGGGAGAGCGAGCAGCAGCACCGCAGCAGCAGCCAGTTTTTTTTTTTTCACGTCCACGCACGAACGAATCGTCCGTGAAGATAATTTTTTTAACTACAGAGATGTATAATAAAACAAATGGTGACTGGTTTATAACACAATTATGACAGAGTTTGAGGGGAGAGCGAGCAGCAGCGGCAGCCAGTTTTTTTATTTTTTATTTTTATTGCTCACACGTGCGCACGCGAATGGGACAGGAGGTCGTCAAACTGGGTCCTGGAGAGGCATAATTACCACTAAAAGCGGCCGTCATCCAGACGCAGCTCCTGCAGCAAATGATGAATTTCTGGTGTCGTGTGGCTCCGGTGTGAACACGGCTCAAGCAGAGCGACACACTGGGCGATGGTGGTTGCGTCCATCACCAGGCGAGGGATACGAATTTGTGGTGTTGAGCGTGAACATCAGCAAAGACTGGCGCCAGATTGGTTTTGTTTAAGGATCAAAGTCGTTAAATCCTTCATTGTGGATAGTCTGCTCCATTTGTTTGTATTGATTCAATGAGAATTGTTGAGTTAGCCTTAACATTATGTGAAGTAAAGCAGCTGATTACGCTATTAAAAAAAAATGAGTTTGTTTGGTTGATTTGGTGTACAAGAGGGAGCCCACGTACCACAGTTTGAGAACGATGGTTCATGAAAGTTGTAGAGGACATATTACTGAATATTTTCATGTTTTGTTTTAGGCCCAAAAAGTTATTTTATTTATTTTAAATCTATAAAGATCAAAATTGAAAATAAATATTGCTTGTTTTTTTTTGTGCGGAGATTTTTGCAAACAACATAAAACAATACAGTTAAATTATTACAACACAGCCATAGTGGACAAAAGTGAAACAATCTAATTAACCAAAAGTGCCAGCATGTCCCAATGTGTCACAGTCAGGGTATAAGCTGAGGTTCTTTTAAAAACATAGTTTTAATTTCCAGTGTATAATAAACTAGTCAATTAGTAGTTTTCAGACAAACAAGATGCTTTATTAAAACAATAACATGAAAATTGTCATAGTGAAAACCAACAAATACAATTTGAACACTGTAAATACATTCAAATAGACCACAAATACAGTTTATAGCTAAAGGTAACCCCTTAAAACGTGTCTTTAAAGAAGGAATAAATAAGACAACACCTGGTGCAGATTATAGAAATTTTTAAAGTTATCCATAATGTGCATGGCTTTATGACATGAATACCATGTCGTGCCACTGGGAGGCACTGTTGCTGGCGGTTAAAGGAGTTGTAAATGATTTAGTGCCACAAGTCGCACCAACATCTATCCATCCACCATTTTCAGAACCAGCTTATTCCAGTTAAGGGTTGGGGTGAGGGATTGGAGCCTATCCCAGCAGCCACAGGGCAAAAGATGGAGTACAACCCACACAGGTGGCCAGTCTATCGCAGGCAGGGCAGAGACATACAAGTCTTAAACCAAAACACTGACTTCCCTTCACCCAATTTTGGCTCCTCTCTTTGTAGCCACCTCCTCAAAGACAATCCAAGAGACCAGTGATGAATTTAAGGCGATGACGGGGACCATTCAGCTTGGGAGGAAGCTTATCACCAAGTACAACCGCAGAGAACTCACTGACAAACTGCTTATTTTCCTGGCGTTAGCACTTTTTCTTGCCACAGTTCTTTATATCCTGAAGAAGAGACTGTTCCTTTCCTCTAGACTGCTGGCACAGTGTATTCAGTCTACTGTGTCCTCAAATGTCTCAAAATCTCTAAACCTTCACCACACTTTACCTCCTGCTGTATAGACTGAACAGTGTCCTATAACATGACGGTAAACTGCACAGGTTCATGCAGTTTTATTTATAGAATTATTTCATGTACATGATGTTAATTATACAATCGAAGGACTTGTTTTTTCTGTCAGAATACCAGGGTACCTCAAAAAGTTCTCAGCCTCACCCAGAAACCGTCACATGAGAAAGATTCTTGCATTAGTTTTCAAAATAGTCTCCCTTAGCTCCAGTGCACTCGGTCCACCAATGTTCAAGCTTCGCTATGCCTTCACACAAAGAAGGTCACATCTTCAGGAAGGTACACCTTTGTTTCCAGGTGGGGCTAAGAACTTTTTACTCATATGTACCTGTAAGCACAGCAAACTGTGCCAGTTGTGTAAGTGATGCTGTGCATTGCTTTTATTGAGGTTGGATGTGAGGTGAGATCGTTGGCTCATTTAACATTTTACATTTCTAGGAATTTCTGAAAGATTTCTTTTTTGTATGTGTCAAAAGTGAACAGGATAGTTCCAGAGATTTTTAAAGGAGAAAGTGACTGAGACTGCATTAACCCTGACAAGAGTATATTAATTTGAATTTTAGCTTTGCATTATCACACCTTTAATTGCCTTAATTAGGCCTTTTTTTATTTTGGATGACGTGAGACCATGATAAGAGGCCTCCTGGAAATAGAGAAATTCTGAAATAAATACGAATTTAACCGTTACTCTTATAGTTTACTCTTTTCATTTAAAGGCACAAATTGTGATTTGTGCAAACGTTTGTGGATTTATTATTATTGTTTTTGTTGTTATTTTCTCCAATAATATACAAATAATGATGTTTATGAATTCAACGGTACGAATATTTCATGAGGTGAAAGCTGGAACATACCATTCAACAAGGCGATATTTGTACCATTGAAAGAATGTAAAAACATTAATTATTTGTTTATATAATGGCTAAAATAGATCCATGTCATTTTATGTCATATTATTAATTTATAAACAATAGAAAAGGGACTTGCATTTTGGTGCGTCACTGCATGACTTTGTGTACTTCCAAAAAAAAAAAAAAGGAAAAAGACTTTGAGTACCTCCTCACTCCAGCAAAAAATCACGTCAGAAATTTGTCCAGCTTTGGTGCATCACTGCTGCACTGACATCAACAATCCAATACGACCTTTAATAGGAGTCCAAAAATAAGCGAAAAAAAAAAATCACATCAGAAATTAGTCCGACTTTTCATTCTAACTTACTAACAGCTCTTTATGCCTCCAGACGGCTTACAGCACAGTGGATTTGTTTTGTGTGTATGTGTGCGTGTGTGTGTGCCTGCGTGTGTTCAGAGAATTAGCACCGTCAGTTAGCTCCTCCAAATCGTTGTCCATCAGCTAAACAAACTCTGCATGTTTAACTAAACGCTGCCCATGCTAGTGGGCGGGTTTCATAAATGTATGGAACCAAATTTGCATGCTAAATGGAACAAAATTGAACTCTAAATGAAATGTAACACAAATGGGATGAATAATCCATGTCATGTGACATACAGAGCACCAGTCAAATGACAAGGATCCACTCAGCCATTATATAATAGATTTGGATTATAATTCCATTGTAGCTACTGGTTTGTTTTGGAACTGAAATGTATCTTGTAACTTTTAAAATGTTTTAAGACCAATCTCATTATTTACAGTTGTTTATTATATCCAGTTGATGCACAGACCATTAAAAAGAAAATGAGTTTCAGACTGTGCGTTCCATTTGATGTTTGTCCACGTTGGTTTTGTGTCTGCAGCAGAGCGGCAGCGGGTTAAGGTGGCAGAGATAGAGTAGCATGCGTCATGCCTGGGTTCAGATAAGACCCGGACGAACAGATTATTCCGACCCGTTTCCCTCTCCCTTTCCAGTGTGGGTGGAAGGTGAGGGTGGATATTTTAGGTGTGTGTGCCTTTGTTATCTGACGTTGGCTTTCAACACCTTGGGGCAGAGGGTGGCCCATTGGGGCAGATGTGACTTACTGTCCCATCCACATTTACCTGGAATTGATGTTTTTGCTGAATATGGGAATGACTGCTAATAAATATTAATTATCCACCTTTATCTTTGTATGCAGTGTATTTTTTTTCCAATGCGCACCACAAGGTGTACATGTGTAGAGGCTCAAGAGATTCCAGAGCATCTCTTACTTATTTAAAGTTGTGGCAGTTGAACAAACCTGTTCATTTAACACTTTATCAAAGCATCGGACTCTATGTCAAGCAATGGGACTATTGTGTATAGCACAAGGAGAGTGTCAGTCATGTGTTTGCATATATGGACAAGTAGGTTTCCATCTCAGGGGGGCCAATCTGAATGTGTAAATAGGAAGCGGACGTCTGCAAAAAACCTAGATGTATGTCGTAAATACTGATGTTTGAAAGATGTCAGTGTTCATTTTCACTTAGTTTGCATTCTTGACTGAAACAGTTGTAAAATGGAAAGGATTTGAAATATAGTAAACTATCAAATCAGATATTCTGAAATATTTTCACACCAAATATAAATGCTTTGGATCAAGTAATAGTAAAAAACTGACTGTTTTTGGTTTTGCAGTTAGACAATTCTTGTCTTAACAATAAATATAATTATTAATACAGGTAAAGGTCATGGGTCACAGTTAACGTGCATGTGTGGCAAACTGCAGGGTTGTAAAATGTGTAAACTTTTCAACCTGTTGAAGTATAGTGACAGAAGCTTCCTAATAGCCACTTGAGCAGTTTAACCAGACACAAACCATGTGGCAGTTGTAATGTTTGGTCATATTGTTGATTTAGAGTTGTAACCAGGTCACCCATGTTGCACAGTTCAACACAGTACTGTGCAAATACTTTAGGTGCTTTGCATACCGAAAACATATGCAAATCATGACATGCAGCTAAATATTTATATGGAGAACAATATGAACGTGTAAAATGAGTGACCACTTTTTATCTTTAAAAATAATCACGGATGTGCACTCTGTGATTCATAAATGAATGATTAAATGTATGAATTGAGTTTTTTAACAGCTGTTAATTTTGATTCCATTATCATTGGCAACTACTTTTGTTTTAGCTGTGCAGTGCACCTACAAAGAAATACAGTTTTTTTAAGTGACACCTTGCAACTTAGTAATTAAACATTTTATTTATTTAAAGTTTTTTCAGGCATGTATGGACATCCCAATCCAAATTGGAATTTCCTTTAATATACTGGTTTAAAAAAAAAAAAAATCGGATTTTGTTGGATGCCTAAAACTTTTTTGGGGGGAGGGGGAGGTGCAGTGGTACTGCCCTGTCATATGTTTTGTGTCAGATACCCTCCGTCCAACACACACACATACATATATTGCCAATAGATGGCTGTCTAGGCAATAATATATATTTAAATTGTTAGACATTATTATTATTAGAAAACAATAGGCTGTGATTTCCTTGTTGGCCAATAAACAGATTTTCTTAAGGATAAACTGTAACCTGTAATTCGCTATCTAAAGACTTGATCAACTTATGACATAACTTTGCTTTTAATGTCTTGAAATTATATGAAACAATATTTCGGCAAAAAGCGGTGCCTTAAAATAAAAAAGTAGTAAATATGTAATACCACAAGACTCCACAAAGTTTTGCCACAAAAACATGCAATAGTTAAACCAAGTTAACGCAGTTTTTTTTTTTTTTTTTTTACCAAGTCCTGATGCCGTGTAACGAGGACAACGCCGCTGCTGGAGCTGAACGTGTTCTGCACGTTATTCAGCTCCCCAAAGTTCACGTAGCCGTCGCCCGGAGACGTTTGCCTGCTTTGCATCGCGGGTACAGGATAATTGCAGGGGTAGTTCGTGTTGCAGGCCGGGCCCGTGTAGTTACTGAACGGGGTGTAGTTGTTGCAGGTGAAGTGGTTGATGTGCGCCATGCTGTAGGACGGACTATACGCCGCTGATTCCGCAAGGCACGGCTTCCCGTCGCGCACCAGCACCGACACCCTCCGGGGCGGCGGTGGCAGAGACACCATCTCCAGGCTCTGGTCCTGCCGCTGCCGCTTGCACTTGTACCTCCGGTTCTGGAACCAGATCTTGACCTGGGTCGGGGTGAGTTTGAGCACGCCGGCCAGGTGATCTCTCTCCGGGCGGACAGGTACCTCTGCTGCTTGAAACGACGCTCCAGCTCGTACACCTGGGCCTGGGAGAAGAGGACCCGGGGCTTCCTGCGCCTCCGAGGCTTGGCTCGGCCCTGATCCTCGGACTTTAGGTCGTCACCGGCTGGCCGGAGAAGTGAACTCCTCTGATCAAACCAGAAAAAGAGGAATTAAAAACATTCCTGCAAACGCGATCAGAGAAGCGCACATTTATTATTTAAACTTTTTAATTTATTCTAACTTCTTAAACCATCCAGTAATAACGTCTTGTTATTCTAAACTGTAAAACTTGATTAGTTCCTTCATCTCGGTGTTAGAGAAAACTAATTGCTTAAAACACTTAACATAAAATGAAGTTGATTTTTTTTATTACAATAATTCATACGACCCAGTAATGTAATTTGAAATATTTTGCATTAATTCACAATATATATGCATCAATCAATCTGGAATGTTTAATATCTATTTGATCTGAATTAAGTGACATAATCATAAGGACATATTTTTGTCACTTCTATGTGGGGGCGATTTTTAATTTTTTTCCTTTGTAAAAGTTTAAAGGTTTTATAGTCAGATGTCCTACTGTACTAAACAAAAGAGTGCATCAATTGGGAACACTTCCATCCAGATTTTGTTAATGTTTACACCACTAAGCTGTTAATTTGGACAAACCTAATTAATTTAATTGTCAGCAATTTCCATGGTTTTATCAGGGTTTATTTTTTTTCAGTGCATGCTAACCCGGCACAATTTTTACCTGATAAGGATTTAAATAATTCATTATAGATGTAATTTGTTGTTTTGTGTCTTTGCGGGAGGACAGGTTTATGTACTTGCAGTAGGAGTGGTGCAGCAACACTGACAAAAATAATGCACGACTTACATTTCCATGTGTCCAAATAACATCATTTTCTTAAGTTTTCTCAATTACAAACATACAGTGAAAAAGTATGTTGGATTTACATGATTTAAGTACATATATTGCTTGCACATGACCAGAATGTGCCAAAATAACAGTTTTCTCTTGTCTATAATTGAGAGAACTTAAGAACATTACGTGATTTGGATACATTCTGATCACATGCTGTAAGTCATGTATTTTTTTCAGTGAAATTATGCAGGATTAAAATAAAAATAATCAAGTGAATCGGATTTAAATTAAGTACATTTTAATGCTTGAATTATTTTAGTTAACTATGCAACGAATTACATTAAAACATTTGAAATGAACTAAATTATCAGGTTTTAAATTGTCAGCTCCATTATATTATAATATTATTACATGCACACAAATTCTAACCTTAAAATCTACGTTTTTCTTAAATATTTTATTGACTTCAGTGAACATGAGGCCTACAGCTGATCATAACTCACCTTTCCTGCAGTGATTTCCCTCTGATTTTCCATCCTTGACTATGTCCATCTCTAGGAATGATTTGCCATAAAAGGCAGCAGCGGTTCCTCTGCTGCTTTTGGCCTCCTGGACTTTTTCTCCAAACAGGGACGCGGCGGGCGGCGGGTCACGGAGGGGCTCCTGCTTCAGGCGCGCCAGCATGCAGGAGGAGGTTGGCACGGTGCAGTCCCACCGGGAACAAACATCCACAGAAGACACCATCGCGTTGTGGCTCTGCTCTAAGTTTAATATGTCCTTGACAGAGAAGGGAGTGGACGCACTCGAGCTGGGAACATGGTCAAGAGCTATTGGGCTGTCATATGGAGACCAACAGACTCGACCTCCTTCCTGGTAATATTTACACGATTTAAGTATCAGTTTGGGGCACAAGACCTATCCTGAGTGAAGCATGCATTTTGAATGTCAACTCTGTCCCCAAGGTTTTTTTCTTTCTTTCTTCGCCTCCCTCTCTTGGTGACGCATGGAGGTGGGCAACCCCCCCTCCCCCCTAAAAAGCGTGAGATTGTGCTGAGATGGGAGGGGGAGCCGGTGGGACCCTCTGGATGGAGCCATTTGTTGAGATGACGTAAAGGCCCACAGTTTGCAATGCTAATAAATAAATAAAGCTTTTAATCAGCATGTTCAATTTATTTTTGCACAAGAATGACAAGAAATTCCAGCTACACACACAAACATCAGATAATAAACATCACATTAAATGTAAAATAAAGCAAATATTTGAAAAATATTTAATTGGATTTATTCATTCAATATTTATTGACTACAATGAAAGTAAGTATTTTCACTTTCTTGTGCCATCCACCTATTTTTTTTTAAGTATAGGCAGGTTTATTTCAGGTGTAGGCACTGAAATTGACTAAATAAATTCAATCAATACATTTATTTGGAAATTCATTCAACAGCTACATGTAAAATTTGAGGTCAACATAAGTACAAGATTTATTTCCATTGTGGTTAACCAGCCGGGGGGCTGGTTGACCCCCCCCCCCCCCCCAAGGGGAGAAAAACAACAGAAAATGACTAAAACTGAACAATAAAAACTACTAATATTGCCATATAATGGAAAAAGTGGATAAAAAAGTAATAGCAAGCAGTAAGGGCCCTATTCCCAGCATAGTGTAGTGTTTTGTCCTGAACCAGCACCATCTGTGACATCTTTCAATTTCAATTTAATTTCAATTTATTTTCATTTATATAGCACCAAATCACAACAAAGTTGCCTCAAGGTGCTTCACACAAGTAGGTCTAACCTTACCAACCTGTTGCATACCAACATATGTAACAGAAGTCCAGTTTTGGATCCCTGTCAACTCAAAGACACACCAACTCCTCTGTGGGACTCGTCTGCATCTCTGGAGGAAACTAGGAGCAGAGGTGAGTATCACTGGCTTCAGCGAGTAAAAGTCCTACCATGTGTTGGTTCTATCTGTGGACCTAAAACAGATAATTTCACTGATTGACTCGTCTACCTGACTGCATGAAGAGTTGAACTCATTAGAATCGGCTGGTTTAGCTGGTAAGGACTTTGACTCATTGAAGTTGGTATTGCCCACCTCCAAGTAGGAGATCCAGTGATGTGAAAAGTTAGTGCACCCTTGTGCTTTTACGTGTGAATTTTTTATGACGTCAAAAATAAATAAAAATCAGGCTTATCATGAATTAAAATAAATCATCTAAAACCCAAAATGATGGTGTGAATAGTGCACCTTTTCACATCCAATTGCATTCAGACAAGTCAGGGGAGACGTGAATATTTCTAAGAGACTAATTATGTCTTGGACTTCATTTACTTCATATATTAAGAAATACAAACAGGATGGTACTGTTTAGAGCAATCTGCCTGGAAGCGGCAGTTCCCAAAAACCTATTGATTGTGCAAGAAGGTGACTAGAGAGGAAAGCCACCAAGACGAAAAGACAACACTGAAGATGTTATCGGCTTCTGTGCCTGTGACTGGAGAAATTGTGCATAGTGCAAGTTTTTCATTTTACATCACCACTTATCGAGCTTGGCCAAGTGGTTAATGCGCTTGGTTTCAGTTCAGAAGGCTCCGGGTTCAAATCCCACCCCTGCCACTTTTCTCCATGTAATGTGGAGTTGCGTTAGGAAGGGCATCCGGCGTAAAACCTGTGCAAATTCAGCATGCAGATCCACCTTGGATTTGCTGTGGCGACCCCGAGTCCAAACAAGGGAGCAGCCGAAGGGACTTACTTTTACGTATCGAGCTTCATTGTGAAATGGTATAAAGAAGGATTTCTTAAAAAAAAAAAAATCCAGAAGGTAGAGATGCAAGCTCGGATTTGATCTGTTTAACTCCACTGTTATGTGTATATATATATATATATATATATATATATATATATATATATATATAAAAACCTGTTTTGTTTACATGGGATTCTGTGGTAATCTGCTCTTTTCTGGAGCAGCTCTTCAATTTGAAGTGACAAGCACTTAAAATAGGTTCATTCTTGTCTTTAGGACAATCTCTTCATTGGGGGCTGTTTTAATTCCAAATGTATATTTCATTTTTTATGACACATATTAGCTTGCTGCACGTGTGTAATATGACCCCTTTAAATGAAAGCCTCACTGACTTGTCTTTATGCACAATGTAACTGCACTGTTTTAAGTCTCAGTTGTTCAACAGATTACCTCATACATCATCCGCGTGCGCAATTATGGGGCATAATATTAACTGAGTGAGTCAAACATGGGGTTAATGGGAGTGATAACCCTCTGGGCGCGCGCGCATCCGACGGGAAACGGAACAGGCAACGTGTTGGTCTCCGAGCGGGGAACCTGAAACCTGCAGGCCCGACACACTCTGCTGTCTGCCTCCAAGAGAATCTGGAGCCACTGTCTGTCTTATCAGCACGCGATAACAGACGACAACAAACGTGCACACACCCTCCCCCCACGCTGCAGGCCACTTATCCCAAAATGTGTCACATGTGGCACTCACAGGTTTTAAACCATCATTTAGTCGTGTTAAACTTTTCCAGTATGTTATTAGATGCTTTTTCTGCACCTACTGACCTCCAGCCGTGCTCTCCAGCAGCACAGTCAGTGACTTCACTCGAGGTCACGCAGCATTTCGTTGGGTGGCGTTAGGAGCGGAGAAAGCTGTGCGCAATGACGCACCGCTTCTTGGCACAAAGCGCGCTGTTAATGCCTGTGGAGACGCTCACAGGAGACAGACAGTATTATCGTTTGTTTTATCTGCAGCGTTTAGCGCAGCGACGAGCTAAATGGGGCCCCTGTCTCCGACCGAGCCATGTTTACAGTTTTAAAGACGATGTGTGCGTTCAGCGAACTGACGAATGGTAGTAATAAATCTTTCTCGGTTGCGCGTGAGAGTCAACACTGGCTGTAATAATTGGTGTAATAATGTAAACGTACAAAATGCTGGCTGGTTTGTACGAACCTTTTTGGTTAAATATCAGTTAAATGTAAAAATAAATAAACTGAAATAACTGCTAGAACCATGAATAATAATAATAATAAAAACCCGGCTTGAATGCCTTCGAGCTGCACCAAACGGCACGTGACAGGTCTGGCATGTGTTTCATTTCCTTAATGCTGTGCTCCCCTTTGACCTGTCTTTCTGCAGCACATCTCCGACTCTGATAAAGCCTCAGATAAGCCTGCTTAAAAACTTCCGCTGCAAGCAAAAGCACAAAAAAGAAAAAAAAAAAGTGCGAGTATTTTGAGGGCTGTGTGACGGATCTGTGTGTGTACGTGAGAACTGTTTTGTCTGGTGGCGTAGAGTGCTTTTAAAACTGTTCTTTGTCCCGTAAGCATTTTGGTACCTTAGATCCATCAGGTGGTATTTGCAGCAGACGGATTAAGAATTGCAAAATGCTCCAAGTAGGTGAAAAAATCGTATCAACTTGAAAACGCAAATAAATAATGAATGAATGAATAACTAAAAAGCAAAATCCGCAAAGGTGTGTTATTAGAGAAAAAAAAAAACAAGGTTGGCTTTTCAGTCAAGGTCCGAGTGCTGAGCTTTGGTTCTGATTGCATTAAGTGTACTAAAAAAAAACAAAAAACGTATGCAACATTTTCATTATCCTTTGCATGACTTGAAGTAAATAAGACTTTTATAAACACAAAATGTTTAATTTCATTGAAATTTGTTCACATTTTTTTAAGATCCGTGTTGAGCACTTCACATTTGCCAAGATGATCTTTGAGGCAAGATATTTCTTAAACAGCATGATTATTGCACACGTGCCGGACTGGTCATGATAAAAATACACCTTGAAGTTATTTGGTGAAGATGCTGCACTTGATTCTGTCACATCTCAGAACTGAAGCAGAGCAGATCCTGATACTTGGCTGGGAGACCTTTTGGGAACACCAGGGGCTGTGTGTGTTTCTCCATGTGCAATTGGAATTGTGCCAGGAACAGCACCTGCGTAAAACCTGTACCAAATCCCAATGCAGATCTGTACCGGAGTGACGAAAGACAAACACCAATAACATTAGGTGAGGGATGAGGCGGTCCTGGGATGGGATGGGTGACCCTGAGACTGGGTTGTACAGTGACACACACACACACACACACACACACACACACACACACACACACACACACACACACACACACACACACACACACACACACACACACACACACACACACACACACACACACACACACACACACACACACACACAAAATAAAAGTGCAGCAATAAACATCACTTTATCTAAAATGTTCTGTTATTCTTTCTTTGCATTGCTACTTGTATTTGTGTGTTTACTCAATTTTATTGTGCACTTTAAGTTAATACTTAATGGATGTTCTTTATCGGACTGTATTATATATAAAAAGCAAAAGGTTTTTAATATTTAGTTGAGCTCATTTACATGTGAATGAGCCAATATGATGTGTATAAATAATGTATTCAAATAACAGCAGCACAGACTTCAGAGTACAAAAATAAAACAAACATATGCATATAGATAAACAGAAATTAGTAGAAAAGTTTCACAGTACATCATGCTAAATACAGTATAAATATAGTGGCATACAAAAGTTTGGGATCCAGTTGGGCATAAACACTGGTAACTGTTTTTGTCATTTAAAAAAAAAAAAAAAAATCTGGGCTGCCAATATTAAAATTTCTAAAATTATACATTGTAGGCCCATAGTGAAAACAAATCTGTGTAATATAATATAAATTAAATTAATGTATGAAATTGCTAATCATAGGTAGCATAGATATCGGCACTCTTTAGTGTAACACAAATAATCATCACTTTTACAGCCAGTTTTCTTTAGATAATTCAGGGGATGATACATAACATTTTAAAGTCTCTGAGTAGGTCCTGGACTTCAATTACATCAATCACTAAAAAATAAAACAGTGTGGTACTTTGTGACACATCTAACTGTAGACAGTTAGACATCATAGAAAAGGTTTTTCTTAAAAAGAATTAGTGGAATGTCAGTTACAGTTTGCCAGAGAGCACACAACCACATAGTTGCGAGAGAGTGTTCAAACTAATGCATTTTATTATTTTGGCTTTAATATTTTTTATATTGATTTTGTATTATGTTGTAGAGATTTGTTTCCACACTCAGTGTAAGGGTGTACGGGAAGTATATGTAAAATTAAACATTATGTAACAAACCTATGAAATTTTAAAGGAAACCTCACAAATTAAATTAAAATATGCATAAATCCACATGCAGTAACTACAATAACACAAATACATATATGAGCATGCTGATGTTGAGATAAAGAGAAATGCACATGCAGTGTTGTGTTGTGCAGTTTTGCTTACATACTCTATATTTTCACATTTTCCCATATTTTGATAAAAAAAATTAGTTTGGTGATTTTTTTTCTTAATAAGTTAAAAGAAAATGAATTTAGCCAATTCCAACAAAAATTAAACACATTTATTGTAAATCTACAAAGTAAATGGACTGCATTTGTATAGTGCTTTTCCATCTGCATCAGACGCTCAAAGTGCTTTATAATTATGCCTCACATTCACCCCGATGTCAGGGTGCTGCAATACATGGCGCTCACTACACACCGGGAGAAATAGGGGATTAAAGGCCTTGCCCAAGGGCCCTTAGTGATTTTCCAGTCAGGCAGGGATTTAAACTGAGGATCTTCTGGTCTCAAGCCCAAATCCTTAACCACTAGACCATCACCTCCAAAGTAATCAAATATTGTTTTAACTATTGACATAAAACAGAAAACCCACAAAATCCACTTATTTCATTGTATAGGTGCACTGATTCCTAATTGATGAAATGATTGTAAAAGCCTGATTAAAGGACTTAATCAAAAACAAGCTGTGACATCTCAGTTTGCCATGGAGATGGATGGACAGGGAGATTCAAGCTTAGATTTGATCACTTTTTCTGTAATAATCACCTTCTCTGCTTAACTTTACCATGAATATATAACTGGTGAAGCAACACACAAAAGCGGCTCATGCCTAGTTTCTCCAATAACAGCCTCATAATCTTATTTTTGAAGTGAGACTACTCTAAAAAGAATTACCACAGAGTACTTTACTGTATCATTGAGAACATTTTAAAAGTAATGATGCTAAATTATGGAATATTCCATAATATTTTTAAAGGCAGTCAGCTTGGTGTATGTAAACCAGTGACTGAAAATCTGGAACAGTGGATAAAAAATGAAATAAATCTATTTTGTAGCTATGATTTTTTTAAACAGCTTTGCACTGTCCACTGCCAGGAAAACAGTGCATCAGACCCTTTCCAGACTCTCCAGGGGTGGTGCGCCTGTACATGGAGGTGACACGTGTTGTTTTATCAGAGTGGGTGTGCGATCGAGTCACACGGTTGTAAACCTGGCCACCAGGCGCTCACCTGCAAGGTTCTCCCCCTGTTGCCCCAAAGCCCTGACTGTTGTGTGGGCCGCTGAAGAGGAGGTACTGCTGGCCCACCACCACCAGAGGGCGCCCTGCCTGGAGTGCGGGCTCCAGGCAGCAGAGGGCGCTGCCGCCTCACAGGAGCAGCCAGGGTGACAGCTGTCACCCATCACCTGCGACAGCTGTTATCAATCACCGGATCTGCAGGGATATATCAGCAGGACGGCATCTCCACCTCATTGCCGAGATATCGCACTACCAAGGAGGTAACGAACTCAGCCAATCATTCTGTTGATTAAAACCTTAATACCTTGTTGCTTGTGTATAGGACAGCTGAAGACTGTGTTGGACGTTATTGGATAAGTACTCACATTCCTACACTGCAGTATTGTATCTGACGAGAGGTGGAGGTGGTGTTTCCACCCTACGTGTTGCTGGGTGCAGCCGCACCCACATCTGACTATTTCTGTTCCTCGCCAGCAGTACCGGATCCGACGAGCGGAGGCAGTGGCCACCTGGGAATTCGGGACTTGGCGGCTCCAGTATTCCCGGGGTTCGGTGGCGGTGGAAATCGCGTGGTTCCGGTTCGACTTGGACAGACGTCTCCTACCTTCAAGCCTGCCCACACGACACCATTGGAATTCGGCTTGTTCCCGAAATTGTAATCTGTTGTGTTTGTTGTGCAAGTTTCACAACAGTAAAGCTTTGTTATTTGACTTTCTCCATTGTCCGTTCATTTGCGCCCCCTGTTGTGGGTCCGTGTTCCTACACTTTCACAACAGGATATCTCGGCCAACGTCATGGATCCCGAGGGGCGTCAACCGGCTGTTGAACGGCCAATGGAAGAACAGGGCGCACAGGCGTCCGCAGGAGGGGTGATCGGTGAGTTGCAGCGGATCCTCACCGCTTTCACGACTCGGTTGGATTTGATGACCGAGCAGAACGTCCTCCTGAACCGCAGGGTGGAGGCTCTCGCCACGCAGGTGGAAGCGCGCCCTCCGGGCGCCGCTGCGGCTCTCCCTCCCGTCAACCCTGTGCGTAACAGTGACGTTTCACTGGTCGTTCAACGACCCCTCCCACCTTCCCCGGAAGCATACATAAGCCCCCCAGAGCCGTACGGAGGCTGTGTGGAGACGTGCGCGGATTTCCTTATGCAGTGTTCGCTCGTCTTCGCACAGCGTCCCGTTATGTACGCGACTGATGCTAGCAAAGTAGCTTATGTGATAAATCTGCTTCGTGGTGAGGCACGCGCTTGGGCTACAGCGCTCTGGGAGCAAAATTCACGGCTCCTTCAGACATATGATGGGTTTGTGAGGGAGTTCAGAACAGTGTTCGATCACCCAAATAGAGGAGAGACCGCTTCGACCGTGCTACTGTCAATGAGACAGGGGCGCCAGAGCGCAGCTGCCTATGCAGTCGACTTCCGCATCGCGGCTGCGCGGTCAGGCTGGAATAGCACTGCCCTCCGCGCCGCCTTTGTAAACGGACTGTCATTGGTTCTAAAGGAGCACCTGGTGGCTAAGGATGAACCGCGGGATTTACATGGGCTTATCGATCTCGTCATACGATTAGACAATCGGTTGGAAGAACGCCGTCGGGAACGAGACGAAGGGCGTGGCCGGGCACGCGCCGTCCCTCTCCCTTCCGGTTCTGATCGCGTTCCGCCCTCCCCACGCTCCACGGCCCCTGCGCCTCGTGTGGTTACAGCTCCCCCTGCTGACGAAGCTATGGACACGAGCAGGGCCACATTTAGAGCACCAAGTAGACAGAGGAGGCTGGACCGCGGGCGTGTTTTGTTTGTGGCTCGATAGAGCATCAATTGAGAGACTGCCCCGAGCGGTTAAACACCAACGCCCGCCCCTAGAGACTGGGCTAGGGGTGGGCCGAGACATTCACGTGGGACACACCCACATTGCCACTCGACTCCCAGTTACAATCCTTTATGACGATTTAACCCTGAAGGCCCCAGCACTGGTGGACACGGGCTCTGAAGGGAATTTGCTAGACAGCAAATGGGCCAGGGAGATAGGGCTCCCTCTGGTGGCGCTTACCTCGCCTGTGCAGGTGCGGGCACTAGATGGCTCCCTACTCCCTCCAATCACTGACAAGACACCACCAGTAACCCTGGTGGTGTCGGGAAATCACCGGGAGGAGATCGAGTTTTTTGTGACTCCGGCCACCTCCCGTGTGATTTTAGGGTTCTCCTGGATGTTGAAACACAATCCCCGGATCGATTGGCCGTCCGGGGTAGTGGTTCAGTGGAGCGAAACCTGCCATCGGGTATGTTTAGGTTCCTCGGTTCCTCCCGGTACCCAGGCTAAGGAGGAGGTCAGAGTCCCGCCCAATCTAGGGACGGTGCCGGTGGAGTACCACGACCTTGGAGATGTGTTCAGTAAGGATCTGGCACTCACCCTTCCCCCCCACCGTCCATACGATTGTGCCATTGATTTGGTTCCAGGCTGTGAGTTCCCGTCTAGCAGGCTGTACAACCTCTCACGACCTGAACGCGAATCAATGGAGACCTACATCCGGGACTCGTTAGCAGCCGGGTTGATCCGGAATTCCACCTCCCCGATGGGTGCAGGTTTCTTTTTTGTGGGTAAAAAAGACGGCGGACTTCGTCCATGCATTGATTATAGGGGACTGAACGAAATCACGGTTCGTAATCGATACCCGTTGCCCCTGTTGGATTCAGTGTTCATGCCCCTGCATGGAGCCCGAATATTCACCAAACTAGATCTTAGAAATGCGTATCATCTGGTTCGGGTCCGGAAGGGAGACGAGTGGAAGACGGCATTTAACACCCCCTTAGGTCAATTTGAGTACCTGGTCATGCCGTTCGGCCTCACAAACGCCCCCGCGACGTTCCAAGCTTTGGTTAACGACGTCTTGCGGGATTTCCTGCACCGATTCGTCTTCGTATATCTAGACGATATACTCATCTTTTCTCCGGATGCTGAGACTCATGTCCGGCATGTACGTCAGGTCCTGCAGCGGTTGTTGGAGAACCGGCTGTTTGTGAAGGGCGAGAAGTGTGAGTTCCACCGCACATCTTTGTCCTTCCTGGGGTTTATCATCTCCCCCAACTCCGTCGCTCCTGATCCGGCCAAGGTTGCGGCGGTGAGAGACTGGCCCCAACCCACTAGCCGTAGGAAGCTGCAACAGTTCCTCGGCTTTGCTAATTTCTACAGGAGGTTCATTAAGGGCTACAGTCAGGTAGTTAGCCCCCTGACAGCCCTGACCTCACCAAAAATCCCCTTCACCTAGTCGGATCGTTGCGAGGCCGCGTTCAAGGAGTTGAAACGGCGCTTCTCATCTGCACCCGTTCTGGTGCAGCCCGATCCTAGTCGCCAGTTAGTGGTTGAAGTGGACGCCTCGGACTCAGGGATAGGAACTGTGCTTTCCCAGAGCGGGAAGACCGATAAGGTCCTTCACCCGTGTGCCTATTTTTCCCACAGGTTGACCCCGGCCGAACGGAATTATGACGTCGGCAATCGAGAACTCCTTGCGGTGAAAGAGGCCCTTGAAGAGTGGAGACATCTGTTGGAGGGAACGTCCGTGCCATTCACGGTTTTCACTGACCACTGGAACCTGGAGTATATCAGGACCGCCAAGCGGCTGAACCCCAGGCAAGCCCGCTGGTCACTGTTCTTTGGCCATTTTGACTTCCGGATCACCTACCGTCCCGGGACCAAAAACCAGAGATCGGATGCCTTGTCCCGGGTACACGAAGATGAAGTGAAAACGGAGTTGTCGGATCCACCGGAACCCATCATCCCGGAGTCCGCTATCGTGGCCACCCTCACCTGGGACGTAGAGAGAACCGTCCGGGAGGCCCTGGCACGAAACCCGGACCCCGGAACCGGGCCGAAGGATAGACTTTACATCCCACCAGAGGCTAGGGCTGCGGTCCTGGACTTCTGTCACGGCTCTAAGCTCTCCTGTCATCCAGGGGTGCGAAGAACCGTGGCAGTTGTCCGGCAGCGCTTCTGGTGGGTGTCCCTAGAGGCCGACGTCCGGGATTACATCCAGGCCTGTACCACCTGCGCCAGGGGCAAGACCGACCATCGCAAGGCTTCAGGACTGCTACAGCCGCTGCCCGTGCCTCATCGCCCCTGGTCTCACATCGGCCTGGATTTTGTCATGGGCCTCCCGCCGTCCCAGGGCAACACCGTCATCCTCACGATAGTGGACCGATTCTCCAAGGCGGCCCACTTCGTGGCCCTCCCGAAGCTCCCAACGGCCCAGGAGACAGCGGACCTCCTGGTCCACCACGTCGTCCGGCTGCATGGGATCCCTACAGACATCGTCTCCGATCGCGGTCCCCAGTTCTCCTCACACGTCTGGAGGAGCTTCTGCCGGGAACTGGGGGCCACGGTCAGTCTCTCATCCGGGTATCATCCCCAAACCAACGGGCAAGCAGAACGGGCCAATCAAGAGATGGAGCAGACCCTGCGTTGCGTGACAGCCGCGCACCCGGTGGCCTGGAGTACCCATCTGGCCTGGATCGAGTATGCCCACAACAGCCAGGTGTCTTCAGCCACCGGCCTCTCCCCTTTTGAGGTGTGTCTAGGGTACCAGCCCCCGTTGTTTCCGGTGGTTGAGGGAGAGGTCGGTGTGCCCTCGGTCCAGGCCCACCTGCGGAAGTGCCGTCGGGTGTGGCGTGCCGCCCGTTCTGCTTTGCTGAGGGCCCGGATGAGGACAAAGGCCCATGCAGACCGTCGGCGGACCCCGGCCCCTACGTATCGTCCTGGGCAGGAGGTGTGGTTATCAACTAAGGACATTCCACTTCAAGTGGCCTCCCCGAAACTACAAGAACGGTACATAGGTCCCTTTAAGATCCTCAAGGTCATCAGTCCCGCCGCAGTGAGGCTTCAGCTGCCGGCCTCACTGTGGATCCATCCCGTGTTTCACGTGTCAAGGATCAAACCACATCACACCTCACCCCTCTGTACACCGGGTCCGGCACCACCTCCTGCCCGGATCATCGATGGCGAGCCGGCTTGGACTGTGCGCCGGCTCTTGGATGTCCGACGGATGGGCCGGGGCTTCCAGTATTTGGTGGACTGGGAGGGGTACGGCCCCGAAGAACGCTCCTGGGTGAAGAAGAGCTTCATCCTGGACCCGGCCCTCCTGGCCGACTTCTACCGCCGCCACCCGGACAAGCCTGGTCGGGCGCCAGGAGGCGCCCGTTGAGGGGGGGGGTCCTGTTGTGTGGGCCGCTGAAGAGGAGGTACTGCTGGCCCACCACCACCAGAGGGCGCCCTGCCTGGAGTGCGGGCTCCAGGCACCAGAGGGCGCTGCCGCCTCACAGGAGCAGCCAGGGTGACAGCTGTCACCCATCACCTGCGACAGCTGTCATCAATCACCGGATCTGCAGGGATATATCAGCAGGATGGCATCTCCACCTCATTGCCGAGATATCGCACTACCAAGGAGGTAACGAACTCAGCCAATCATTCTGTTGATTAAAACCTTAATACCTTATTGCTTGTGTATAGGACAGCTGAAGACTGTGTTGGACGTTATTGGATAAGTACTCACATTCCTACACTGCAGTATTGTATCTGACGAGAGGTGGAGGTGGTGTTTCCACCCTACGTGTTGCTGGGTGCAGCCGCACCCACATCTGACTGTTTCTGTTCCTCGCCAGCAGTACCGGATCCGACGAGCGGAGGCAGTGGCCACCTGGGAATTCGGGACTTGGCGGCTCCAGTATTCCCGGGGTTCGGTGGCGGTGGAAATCGGGTGGTTCCGGTTCGACTTTGACAGACGTCTCCTACCTTCGAGCCTGCCCACACGACACCATTGGAATTCGGCTTGTTCCCGAAATTGTAATCTGTTGTGTTTGTTGTGCAAGTTTCACAACAGTAAAGCTTTGTTATTTGACTTTCTCCATTGTCCGTTCATTTGCGCCCCCTGTTGTGGGTCCGTGTTCCTACACTTTCACAACACTGACAACAGGACACAGCCCCGGTATCTCTAATAACAGCGAGGTAACTCCATCCTTATGTCTGCCCATCATAAATGCTCAAATGGGTCGCCCTTTGTCTGCTTCCTCACTTGAGACCAATTTTCCAAGGTTGGCCCTACCAAGAGCTAATGCTCCAGACAACACAGCTCCCAGGATCACTGGAGCACACAAACACCTCAACCACTCACATCCAACTGTGAGGAAGCCCCAGGGACGACCCACAACACGTTGGAGGGATTGTTTCCCACCTGGCTTGGGAAAACCTCCGGATTCCCCGGGAAGAGTTACATGTTTTTGTTTGTGCGACTGCCACGAAAAGCGCCCCATTTTCATGACACAATTTTTTTCATTTTGCTCTTTATAATCCTCCCCCTTCTCTTAACTCTAACCATAACATAGTGCAAGCATGTCCCCCTCCTCTAAACCTAACCATAACACCCCAGACCTCCACCAAAAGCACCAGGTTTTTGTGCCCCCGTCACAAACCCATAGATTAATGTACTTTATGTAATAACACCACAAACTGCCGTGAGAGTGGGTTGTCTGCTGCCATCGTGACCCGGGCCCAGATAAGCAGCAGAAAATGAATGAATGAATGGATTTGAGGAAAACTGAGCTTGAAAATTGATAGTCCCAGTCAAAGTAAAGCTGTGACCTTAATTGTATGTTAACAAAAATGCTCTAGTGTCATATGAAACACGGAGCGCTAACCTAAAATTTAGCATCAATAATTGTTAATCTGATAATTAACTGTGATAACGCTAAACCAATAAACTGTTGAAACATTTGGCTGAAGTCAATGATAACTGCTACCTTTTATAACATGAATTTTGCTTTAGCTTTTTTTTTTTTTAGCTCAAAACCCAGAAAAACAGACCAAAATAGCTGAAATCTTAATATGTTACAATGGACTGCAGTTATATAGCGCTTTTCCATCTGCATCAGACCCTTAAAGCACTTTACAATAATGCCTCACATTCACCCCAATGTGAGGGTGCGGCCATACAAGGTACTCACTACACACCGGGTGCAACTAGGGGATTAAGGACCTTGCCCAAGGGCCCTTAGTGATTTTCTGGTCAGGCTGCATCCTCTGGTCTCAAGCCCAAGGCTTAACCATGAGACCATCACCTCTCCTAAACAGTGTAAACATGGAGGTTCCCAATGCCAAGATCAGATGATTAAGATTTAGATAAATAACTAATTCAACAAATGAGATTAAACACTAGTTTCCATTTAACATACTGTTTGTGTTTGTTCACAGTACAGAAAGTATGAAATAAGAAATTGAAAATCACATGGGGAAAAATACACATATGCATGTTGCATTTACACACATACATATAAGCTCCAACAGCAACAAATGTAATTTTAAGGATTACAACCATTTTTGACCATTAAGTTTGATTCAAAATGTATTAGCTGACTTAAAGTTAGTGGAGCTAAATTTCATGAAGCTAACTGCTCCGCTAATGGTTTTCAACATTAGCTGACACGCTAATTGGCTAACGGCAAGGTTAGCTTCCGTAATTAGCTGTTAGCTGATTCACTGAACTACACCCACCACTGAACAAGGAGAAAATGATCAGATTTCAGTGTCTAAGTTATAACTTTATTGCTGTAAAGGAGCAGAACTCTACACGGGAATCACCATGTTCAACGTGCCGCTCTCATTGGACCGACCTCTCTGCTATTTTAGCATTTTGGGATAGTTCGCGCCCACAGATTGAGCTCACCGGACTACTTTTGTGAAACTGCTCAGTGTGCTGCTCTCATTGGAGCGACAACACACAGAATGTGTCTCTTTGTCCCAGATAGATCTCTTTCAGTGCAGCTTCTTGTTCTGACTTTAACACGAAGTTAACACCCAAGTGTTACACCGCCAACTGTAAATGGTAATCAAAACATTTCAATCATATCTTTCTGAACTCTTACGCACCAAACTCCATCGTGTCAATGTTTACAGTGTGCTTGAGCAATAACAGGTGAAGTTGCTCGTAAACTTTAAGTTTTTAAAATATTTATCACGGCCACTCTTAAAACTTCAGTTATCGTTATAATTTTATTACTAGTAAGTTTTGGAATTCATTTAGATGAGCTAATTATCTGGCAACTACTTTTTGCACAGGAATTCATCAAGCACGTCGGCACGTACTAACACAGAATGTCCAGAAACTGGACAGTTGTTCAGCCAAAACAAGAGCATCCACTTTTAGCTTACCATAGGCTAAGCTAGTGGTGGCGCGCATGAGAGTATGCATGGGAATGACCCACAAACTTTGAGTCAGGTCGCACTGTAACATCACATATCACACCAGAACTGTATTCTAATACGTTCGGCCTTCATACCACCACCTGTTTCTTTTTCATTCTCTTCAAGAGCTCATTTCCCAGTGCGCGTCATATCGCCTCGTGAGTTATGGCTGCTGTGGTCTGCTTCGCTTCCAGGCCAAGGCCAGGCCTCACCAACTGCGCTCTCACACCTCCATTTCTGCTGCCCTCTGGATGTTTTTTGGGCTAATAACTGAAGATGAGGTACGATGAACTGTCTTCTCTTTAGACATGACTAATGTGGTTTACTGGGCACAGAATTAAAACTTCAAAACTCCACCTGTCCCTCCTGAGCTCCACTACCACCATGTGGCCACTCCTGGAGCCCTAACACAGTAGCGACACTGGAACACGTTGTGTTGTGGCAGCGATCATTCATTGGTCAGCACGCTGCATCATTTATCATATTAGATGAAAGTAACCAGTTGGGTTATTGTAACTGGAAACGGAATATGTGGAGAGCCGTCTGTCTGTGCGTCGTTTGTCTTGTCAGTGGTAGAAAGAGCAGCCTCTCCATCTACACTCCATCCTCTACCTCCACAGGGACATCACCCCGCTGCTCGCACACGCTCTCAGGTCATGTTCACAGGCTTGGCAAAGCTTCACACAATCATCTGCTGGTTCAAGGTGGTGTCGCGGCCCCCCAGGGGTCATAAGAGGCTGGTTCTTAAAAGGCACCTGCTTTAGTTTTGTCTACAAACTTCTACAGCTGATGTTAGAGGTCACAAGGAGGATACCAGGGGCACAGCCAAAGGGTATTTTTTTTGCATAATTTTCCATCAATGAGGCAGCACAATTTGTTCAAAATGTGCAAATATGCATTTTAAAGTGAATTTCAAGTGCTAACATACATGTTGTTCATCAACCAGTGCAGAGAAATACGCAATAAATGGACATGGAATTTACACCCAGAGAGTGCAACACTCACATCTTACCCGTTTGACATCAATTTATACAAATTAATTCTTTGTGACTAAAGCTGCAGTGTGTAGGATTTAGTGTCACCTTGTGGTGAGGTTGCAGAATGCATCATGCCATTGCTAATCGTGATACTGATTTCCTTCAGGTTGTGGCTTCTTGGCAATGGGGATTCATGCTCCCTCACCTTGTCGTGTGATAAACAATATGTATGATCCTCCATTTCACAAAAATTAGGGTTCTTCAACTTGTTGTCCTGCACTAGCAACCAGTAGGCTGTGCATAAGGGAGTGGCCACTGATTCTTCTTTGTTCTTGCAGGTAATTACACACTAATGAACAGATGTTTATGAATGCTATGTTCCACTTATGCTTATAAACACCCCTAAATCCTACATGCTGTAGCTTTAAGTGATGCAGTAACACATGGTTCTGTGTGGTTTTGACATTAGACAGGCTCTGTTTTTATCCTTGACGATCACACAACTCATGCACCATGTTTAATACATACTGGCTCCAAACAGTTGGCGTTAAACAGTTATAACCTTGCGTTTGACCTGTGGAGGTCTCCTGAGATCTAAGATCAAAGGGTTAGGGTATTTTCAGAGGCCAAAAGTAATTTAACAATTGACACACAGGCTGTTGAGTGACCAGGTGTGTCCTGTTCTGGAGTTATCCATCCATGTTCTATACTTGCTGACTCAGATTAAGGGTCACGGGGAAGCTGGAGCCTATCCTGCAATCGTAGGGCGTGAGGTGGGGTGCCCCCTGGACAGGACGCCAGTATATAACAGAGCCACATCTAGACAGACCATTATTAAGTCCACCACCACCACCAACAAACAAACCTTTTGCTCCAAAGAGGTCAACCTTTGTTTCATCACACCAGAGAATTTTGTTTCTCATGGTCCTTCAGGTGCCTTTTACTAAGGAGTGACTTCCGTCTGGACACTCTACTATACAGGCCTGATGGGTGGATTGTTGCAGAGATGGTTGTCCTTCTTGAAGGTTCTCCTCTGTCTGCATAAGAATGCTGTAGCTATGTGACTATTGGGTTCTTGGTCACCTTCCTGACAAGGCCCTTCTCCCCAATCGCTCAGTTTAGACGTCGGCCAGCTCTAAGGAAGAGTCCTGGTGGATCCATACTTCTATTTACAGATGATGGAGGCCACTGTGCTCATTGGGACCTTCAAAGCAGCAGAAATGTTTCTGTACCCTTCCCCAGATTTGTGCTTTTAGACAATCCTGTCTCAGAGGTCTACAGAAAATTCCTTTGATTTGGTTTGTGCTCTGACATGCACTGTCAACTGTGGGACCTTATATGTAGACAGGCGTGTGTCTTTCCAAATCATGTCCAAGCAAGGGCACAATTTAGAACTAGAAATTGTGTGTGTGGGGGGGACTAAGTGCGAGGTCCGCAGGGCCGAAGCCCATAGGTCGGGGGTCTGGGGGTCGCTTTAGGCCCCCAGAAGCCAGCAGTTTCTAGATAAGCTCAGATGCATTCTGAGCATCCAGAACAATAATTTTAATGTTTTGAGAAGACCATAAAGTGGACACCATTTGACTTATGCAATTTGAAACTGTGGATATAAGTACTTTATTCTGAGAATAGCCAGCATTGATTTTATTAACATCCTGGTGTAAATAAGGTATCACCACATGTGTAGAACTCAGAAAGAATGATAGGTTGAGTTTTCATTAAAAAAAACAACTGCAATGTAGTAAAATGTATTCATAAATATGAAAGAACAGGCTCTTAATAATTATTAACTATCGCATACTGTATTTTTTTTCTCAAGATTTGTTTTTGCATAAGTTTGAAAAACAACAGATCATAAGTTTAGGATAAATTACTTATCATGAATTTAATGTTCGAAGTGGCACTAATGACAACACTCACACTGAACATAATTTCGCTTGCATAGACTGATTTTGGAGATCAAGCAATAATTGCAGATGGGCTTTCTGAGGTCCCAGATAGCTTTTCTGATTTCCTTTTCTAACTTTCAGAATTTAGTAAATTAGCATATGGTCCATTGATACTTATGTGTAGACACTAGTCCCTAGAGGCAACTATTTTTGGTTTCAAATCTGGGCAAATGCAGTCCCAGAAAATTCTGAATGTGACAAACAAGAAACACGTGTTGTGGTTTTGCACATAAGACTGACATGGTTTGCACATAAGACTGCCATAGCATGTCTCAAGTACACACATATATGTCAGAAGGTGGGGGTGGGGGGAGAGACATACCATATTCTGTCCCCCCTGGTTGAAAAGGTGGGGGGGGGACATATCCCCCCTATCCCCCACAAAATTGCACCCATGTGTCCAAGCAACTGAATTTAGCCCAGATGGACTCCAATTAAGCTGTAGAAACATCTCAAGGATGATCAGTGGAAACAAGATGCATCTGAGCTAAATTTTGAGCTTCATGGCAAAATTGTGAATATGTGATTTCTTAATTTTTTATTTTTTATTAAAAAAAAACTTTTAAAAAATTGAAGAGAAAATTTTTTTTTGTCTATTTTGGAATAAGGCTGTAACATAAATGTGGAAAAAAAAAAATGAGGCGCTGTGAATACTTTCCGGATGCACGGTAGATGGCTGTGGGTACTTAATGGCTAATTCAGTTTTTTTTGTGAATTGTTTAATTTACACAGCTTGATTGCATCATTTCAACACCTTTCTGGTTGTGTACAGAGGCCAAATTACAAAAGTGGTGTCACTTTCCAAATAGTTATGTACCTGACTGTAAATAACTCCTGTATATGAACACTGGTCCCACATTTTGACACTGTCCTAACTGGAATTTTTGTCAGCCATCTGAGGACATTTATATATATAAAATCACTCATAGCTAAACATCAGTGCTTCATTTTACTGCACTAAACTAGATGCCAACATGATATTCGAGCCAAAATAAATTGCAGTAAGATTCTTTGATCAGGTGACTGCAGACTTAGGGAGGAATTAGTAATAAAACTCTGCTAAAAAACAAACAAACAAACAAAAACTTTAAGCTTTCAGACATTCTTTTCTCTACCTCTGAGATTCTATTACTAAAATTAATCAAATGAAAGAATCGAAGAAAGGAAAATCCCGAATTAACCTGAACCAGAATTCACAATTTCACATTGCTTTGTTTGCCAAGATTGCAAGTAATTAAACAATGGATGTAGCTGATATTCACAAATTGTCCAGAGGGGGGCAGCATCATCCAGTAGTTTCTTGATGCTCCAGCATCAATAACTCAACCCTGTCACATCTTTTAGGATTTAAAATATATAGAGAGGTTGTGCCACATTCACATCACATTGTTGATTCTCATTGTTGATTATAAGCATGTTATTCTGATGACTTCGTTTAAAGTGTGCCAACTGTCAATATTAAACGCCGCCTTTGAATAATCCTGCTGGTGTCACAAACAACCACATTTAAAAAAATGATATTGTTTGAATGATGCTTTTATTGTTCACACGGCTCAGTTTACATTTCATGACCTGCTTTGATGTTCTCAAATCCAGTTCTGATGAGCAGCCGTTGCTTTTGGTCCTTTAATTGTCTGACCTTCTTAAAACCCATTTAACATGCTGACGGCTCTGTTTTCCGTGCAACTGGAGTTGACCAAGAAATGAGGTAAGAGCACTGCTAATAGGATAAATGACAAACATTGTAATAAGGC
This sequence comes from Thalassophryne amazonica, assembly GCF_902500255.1. Lineage (NCBI taxonomy): Eukaryota > Metazoa > Chordata > Actinopteri > Batrachoidiformes > Batrachoididae > Thalassophryne > Thalassophryne amazonica. The sequence goes on along the minus strand of NC_047113.1, from coordinate 49,512,132 downwards.
TGTGCCAGAGCAGCTTGGTTACCACACTTGCCCTGATAGATAATTCATGTGGAGACAAAGGCCGCTGGGAAGGCATCTCAAAGACGTGCACTGGGTCACGTGCACAACGCCACTGTTGCATGCAACTACAGGTTTGTACAGTTTGTTTATGTGCACACAAACACATCATTTACTTATCATGTTAGTGCCTGACTGAATCAATTTTGGGCTCTACTTTTTGCAGAGCAGGAAATATCCTTCGACTTGCCACTACTTTCAGGATTTGACAAAGCTCAGGCACGATGCCAGTCAACATGATGTGCACCAGTGGATTCCAATGAAGTAATAATGATGCATTTTAAGTAAAAAAAAAAACTACATTTTCCTTGTCTACATAGACACCGAGAGAGGGTTTTTTCCTTTTTAAATTCTCCACCCTGAAAGGAATTTTACAGAACATTTATTAAACAACTGTCAAACAGTTCCAAGACTTCTTTGCCTGATTACGCAAGATATCAGACCATCAGGTCACTGTGACCTCTCGCAGTCTTTGTCCAAAATATTATTCAAAATATAATGACAGCAATGATGTTAACTCCCAAATGTTTTCCAGCACTCTGTTTTCAGTGGCCTAAAATGCAATTTATGTGTGAAAGACTAAAATGAACAGAAGATGCTATGATTCCAAAATACCTGTCTCTGTCCACACATACCTGTCCACACAGGTGGACATCGGCCTATGGGCTGGGAGGAACCTGCATTGGACTAGTACCCATTCCAGGAGGAGTCACATACTCATCTGATTCCCTCTACAGAAACTGAAGATAAGCATTAGCCGGGGGCTACACGACCTGGAATGATTTTACTTAGTCTTTAACGTTTTTGTCCTTTGATTATGCAGTATTAAACCTTGAGCAGGTGTACAAGGCTGATCCTGCTGCCAAGATGTCAGATTCTCCAGTGTTGGGGTTCTGGAGGTTGGTCCACTAGTCACAGCTGCAAAATACCACATGTCAGTCATATTTGAAAGGTGGTGAAACAGCTGAGGTCTAGCAAAGCTGCAGGGATCTGCAGTATCAGAGCGGAACAACTGTGCAAACACACTTCTCCTGGTATTGCAAGCAGTCTTGGCTTCCATTTGGGAGACAGGTATCGTCCAGGAGACTGGAAGAAAGGACTTGTTTTCCCTCTCTGCAAAGGAAAGGGTGATCACCTGGACTGCAACAACTGCAAGGGTATTACATTACTCTGTGATGAGCAAGTACTTGCAAGGGGTACTGTCAACTAGATTCACTCCCAACTACTTCTCAGTCAGCGATCAGAGCAGTCAGACTTCACAAACAAGAAGTCAACTGTCGACTGCATCCTTGGCCTGAAAACACGTGAATAACAGCAGAGCTTGATTTGAAACAGATTTTTTGCCAAGTCTTTAATTCTCTTGATCAAGCTGCACTTCAGGGCATCAACCAAATTTCCAGTATGCCCACTAAGTTGCTATACATCAAAGCTGGCTTGCACACAGGTACTATGAGTGTTGTGCAAAGTACAGGCAAAAAGTCTGTCTTGTTCCCAGTGAATTCTGGAACTGTTTGGGATGTGTTTTGCTTTCTATTTTTCAGTACCTATATGGAATAGGTGTTTGGTGGGTGTTGTGGAGTCCAGCATCTTGGATACCTTTTAGTGTGGCGACTTTGATTTGGATTATCTGGATTTGTGAATGTCCTGGATCAAGGCTTTCTGTGACTTCCTTTACTCAGCCATCAGACTGTTTGTGATGAAAGTGTCAAACATATTGAGAGATTCACTTATCTCAATGGAGATATCATTACTCTGGGACCTTGTCTTGGCTTTTGAGGCTGAGACAATCTTAGGAAAAGCTTATGGAGTCGTGAGGTTCCTGGACAGAGGTGTTTGCAGGACAATGGAAGTCCAAGTCTTTAGGTTCCTGCTGCTTTCTATCTTAATGTATGGTTGTGAGGTTTGGATGTTGACCAGTGACCAAAGGTGATGAGTGGAAATGTCTTTAGAGGATCCTTGGGTACCACTGGAACAACATTCTGTCAAATGAGCAGTTACTTAAGAAAACTCACATGAGGATCCCAGCACCAGGCCAAGGAGATGCATACATTTAGGAGTTGGACCGATGGCCTGCCTTGGTGGTTGTCAAATCAGACTCAGGACAATTCCATAGTGTGCATGCTGCCAGACCTGAACTGGCCTGAATGTTCAACTCTCACTTGCACTATACTACCTTACTAGCTTTTAGCACATTTGTTTAAGTTGAACAGGGGAAAGCTTCATCTAAAATTGAGATGCCTAGTTTGGTACAACTATCCATCTAGCATTCAATGTAAGGTTATCGGTCTTTTACATATTCTTCAAGTTGATAGACAACTTTGTGCAAACACACCTCAAGTTCATTAACACTGCACTATTTTTTGCAATGTAAAAGTTGTTACCATGCCAAAGTCTGAAACTATAATGCGTATTTAGATATCTCTTTCTATGATGGACAACTCTGGATTCAACTCTGGCTGACAGTAAATAATCTCTTATTAGCTTTTAGCCTCATTTCCAAATCGACCATAAAAGTCAACACAAAGTTCTGGGTCAGGTCTTGGAGCATGTAGTGCTGCTGTGCATTACATCATCTACTACCCTGAGGAACCACCTTGGTTCCTGGATGACAAGTGACCTCATGACTCTATAAGTTCTTCTCAAGCATCTCTTAAGCTCAAAGCATCCAGAAACAGTAAAGATAAATGAATCTCTCTGCAACAGTGTTTCCCAATCCTGGACCGCAGGACCCTAAGTACTGCACATTTTCCATTTCTCCCTGTGCAGGTTTCAACGATTTCCTGGATCTTACACTCTAAAAAAAGTAACTGCTGTCTTAACGAGAAAAATTGATATAACAAATTGCATAGATTTTTCTTCAAGTTATTTCAACTTTCAACTGAGTTAATGCCACAAGACTTCTCCAGTTAAGTTGAAATAACGTTAGTTAAGTTGAAATATTTTAAAATAATCTATGCACTTTTTGTTGCTCAGACAAATGAAAAAAAAATCATCACATAATATTTGAACATTGACAGAATGAAAAAGTTCCCTATTAACAAAAACAAATTCATCATGTGATGGCGACTTCACTGCATTATGTGTGCAGTCAATAGATCCAATTATATTAGGGAAACTGGCTCTTGGTACAAATTGCGCTTTAATGTTGGAATGTGATGTACCTGGATGACATTCGGATGGTTGCATTCCACACAGCTGGCATGGCTCAACTCAAGGTTGACCCAATTGCACCATTTTCAAGGTCCTGTGACGCTAATGCAGCCATTGTTAATGCCATTTTACACATCAATTGGGCATGTTTTCATTTTCACCTATATAACTAGAAACACGTGGGTGTGTTAATTGTTCATCTGTGTGTCTCTGATGTGCAAATCACTCTGATGACTACTTGTTTTTACATTCTTAGTGTCCTACCATCACCTCTAGTGTCAGCAGTGGACCAATAGCTGTAGAAATGTGCACACGGCAGCCAGGATTTTTGTGTGATGCACCGCACATTTCCACGGTCATTTCACGTTTGATACATCTGAGTGTTATTGTGAAGATGGACATACACCATGTTTTTTGTACATACACACACTTTGTACATGAAGCCCCAGGTGTCACTAAATGCTAGCTGGCTTGCTCTTCTACAATATTTAAAAGACATCAAAAGCATTACAGTTTTATTAATTGTGACAATGTATCCATGGCAAAATGGCAAAAATTTAAGTTCAGTGGTAGTATATATTGGGTGTGTTTGTGCTAAGCTCTACAAGTACTCATTGAATGCAAGAGTGAATTTTGGCAGTGATTCTTTGTAGTCTATATTAACTTTTGCAAAGCCTTTCATTCATTTGACCAGGCTGTTCTCTCAACATCCTGAAATTCTTCAGATCCCCAACAACTTGCTGGACATCATATACTCTAAAAAAGGAACCGCTGTCTCAACGAGAAAAAGTCTATTCAAATTGTTACATCACTTTTTCTCATTGAGACAGCGGTTCCTTTTTTAGAGTGTAACTAACATCGTGGCGAGGTGGCCTGGTTCAACGCATGAATCATTCATCCTGACTAACAGCGTGGTTGGGGCAGCCCAGTCTCATGCTTTGTTTTCGTGCTCCTGTCACGAAGTGAGTGGCATTTCTGTGATGCAGATTTTCATTTTACTATTTCTAACCCTAACCCCTTTTCCTAGCCCTAACCATAACCTCCCCAGAACCACCTCCATGTCACCCCACATTTCGTGATGTGTATTTTCATTTTACTATTTCTAAACTCTGTCTTCCTTCCACTAACCCTAACCATAACCTCCCCAGATCCACCTCCATGTCACCCTGCATTTCGTGCCCCTGTCTAGCACATGCATGATAAGTAAATAGCTTATTTGTGTAATTGTTCTGAATGAAACCAGGCACATTTGTGCATGTGTTCATTCAAATATGTTTTTTGTTATTATTATTATTATTTTTGTTTTTTGATAGTGAAACTAGAGCTTCTTAACAGGCCCCCAATTGTCTCCCTGTGTTCAGTATTTGCCAATAAATGCATGTGTATAATTGTGATGTCAGCCGTGGCACATTTAGTGTGTGCGCGCTGCTTCGGCTTCATGTTTGTTCCGGTTGACAGGGTAACAAATTAAATATCCCTGTGTATCTCCACTTCATTTACTTCATTTGCTTGATTTACTCCACTTCATCTATAGCTCAGACTCGGTTAAATTCCTTTTCTTGTTGTGATCATTCCGGACAGGGAGGGAAATCCCCAGGTGCAAGGGCCTGTTTAAATACATTTGCATATTTAAATAGGGGCATGGACAGGGAGGAGTTTGGCACGTCTGCATGTGTGCTCAATACCATGTTGGTTGAGATGTACAACAGGAATGTGCTTGGATCCATGCGTACGCACACTTTGATACATCTGAATTTTTTTTTGTGCTTACACCAGTTTCTGGGTTTTGGCATATGCCATGTTTCAGTAGGAAATCCACGCAATTTGTACATGAGGCCCCTGGCAACAAAATTTTAAACTGTGGGCCTGATTTACTAAGATCCCATATAACGAGCACTAAATTATGTGGGTGTTCCAAACTTTTGCAAGTTGGGTTGATGAATGTTTTATGGGTTGATTTACTAAGAATAATCACTCACATGACAGCAGGTGGTAACATGACACAGACAACATAATGTAAATAAGGATTTTGTTTGTGTTAATGAGTGTAAAATGGAATTTAATCATCCACCTGCAGCCATGTGCAGCATAAGACAAAAGGGCACATTTTAACTGAAAATGGTGTTTATTGAATATGATGAAATCAAAAAAGGAATGTGCCTTGAAAATGGTTTGTCACAGGATATGTGCAGTGTTTGGCAAAAGTCTAAATTCAGCACTGCTCACCTTTAACTGATGCTTTAAGACTACGATCGTCAAATGTGTGTTTCCATGATAGGGTGTATTTCACTCCAGGGTTAATGTATTCATTTCACAGTCTCATAATCGCAGAGAATGTGATATTGAATAAGACTCATCTATGTATGATTTCATCTATGTATGATGTAGTTGGCTGTCCACAGCTGCTGTCTATGGTCCTGACCATAGACTTTAGCACTGTCACGCACAGGGGCTGCGCTGGACAGTCAGAACTTTCTACTTAATATTTCTACTACATAGAAAGTCATGATAAATGTCAAATTTAATTTTTTTTAGGCAGCAGATGGTTTGTTAAAAATAGGCCACAATAAATTAATGTTTAACCCCTTAACGCCCAAATTTATATAGCTGTATATAAAAAAATGTTTTGTGTGTGTTTTTGCCTTTAAGTAGATGGTAAATAATGTTGAGATTATTAATTTCACTTTTGCACAAAAACTAGATAGTAATATTGGGTATTCTGGTAATGACTTTATGTTATAATGTTATAATAATAATGATGGTATGTTGCAAATTTGTGACAACGGGCATACAGGTCAATTTGGAAAGTTGTATATTTGAGTCAGAGATTGTAGCATATATGCGACGATGGGCGTTAAGGGGTTAATCGTGGATTTGTCTGTTAAAGAAATTTAAAATAAAGAAATGCATGTCCAAATAGCTCACGGGGACTAACTTAAAATCTGTCTGTATTAACTGCGCAACAATGTACCAAACAATGTGCTAAATAACAAATGCCATTTCAAGCTGTGAAATTGCTTTTCGCCTTGATAAATCGTATTGCGTGTGCACACATGCCAGTTTTACAACCAACAAGTGTAAATATGCTGAGTTTCCCAAGTCCTTGCACTTGTTAACGCTGTCAAAACAAAACCTTTCACAGAAGATATAGTCTTTGTGCAAAGGATCATGGGATTTCAGGTGAAAGCTAGGAATATGGCTCAGGATATTTCCACAAAAAGCTGTAAATCTATAATGCTAAATATAATGCACTCTGCTGTAAATGCTCCTCTGTGCTTTGAGCCGGCAAGCCAGCTTAGCACAGGGCTATGGAAGGTTAATCTATGGCTACAGTGTGTGTGCTAATGTGTCGTCTCTCCCTCTCCCTGTTTTCTTGCCTGTCTCTCTCCCACACTCTCGCTAATGGGGACATTATGAGAAGAGAGCTTGTGCGCCGTCTGGACATTTCTAATTGCCCCTGCCACAGAGAACTAACACAGTAAGACCCTGTGTTCCCATCACTAAGGTGGTGCTCCCTCAGCTCCACCACGCATATAACAGGCCCCACACAGAGAGTGGCATTCATTATAAGTATTCGACCTGCACGAAGACAGCAGGAATGGTGGGCAGTGATTCAAGAAGAAGAGGAGGAGGACAGATTAAGTTCAAGGGACGGAGACAGAAGTGAAGCACAATTCAGCCAGTAAAGTTTGCATGAACTTCATATCCAAATAGGCATACTAGCTTACTATAAAGCAGGCAAAAAACAGTACGTAGTGCAATACACAGGACGTCTGAATGTGCATTTACATTTGCAATGCACACAACGCTATCCCATGATGCATCTGTAGACAGATAACCAAAGAAGAACTCAAAGAAGCTAGCGTACATGCAAGAAATAGTAGCATTTGAGGGGCAGCGGCATTGCACGACTATACATCAGGAGCCATTTAAAAACATTCGCCATTAATTAAAATAATTGTTGCGGCATATCTGGGTATGTGCATATGCGCCACCTGTCAAAGGACAGGTAAAATGGTGACAGCGTTGTACACCCAAATTGTGTCCCTACTACTTATTCACATACCACTGGTATGTACCACTTTAATGCTGGGTAGTATGTACTAACTAATGTTAAGTACAGTATCTCCAGAAAGTATTCACAGCACTTCACATTTTGTTATGTTACAGCCTTATTCCAAACTGGAGGAAATTCATTTTTTCCTCAAATTTCTACACACAATATCCCATAATGACAATGTGAAAAAACTTTTTCTTTTACAGATGATGGAGGCCACTGTGCTCATTCGGATCTTTGAAGCAGCAGAAATGTTTCTGTACCCTTCCCCAGATTTGAGCCTCAAGACAATCATGTCTCAGAGGTCCACAGACAATTCCTTTGACTTCATGTTTGGTTTGTGCTCTGACATGCACAGTCAACTGTGGGACCTTATATGTAGACAGGTGTGTGTCTTTCCAAATCATCCCCAATCAACAGAATTTACCCCAGGTGGACTCCAGTTAAGCTGTAAAAACATTTCAAGGATGATCAGTGGAAACAGGATGCACCTGAGCTCAATCTTGAGCTTCATGGCAAAGGCTGTGAATATTTATGTACATATGATTTCTTAGATTTTTAATAAATTTACAAAATTCCAAAAAAAAAAAAAAAAAAAATACAACAACAACAAAAACTTTTTTTCACATTATGGGGTATTGTGTGTAGATGCTTGAGGAAAAAATTAATTTCATCCATTTTGGAAGGCTGTTTCAATTTATTTTCATTTATATAGCACCAAATCACAACAGAGTTGCCTCAAGGTGCTTCACACAAGTAAGGTCTAATCTTACTAAACCCCAGAGCAGCAGTGGTAAGGAACAACTCCCTCTGAGGAAGAAACCTCAAGCAGACCAGACTCAAAGGGGTGTCCCTCTGCTTGAAATGAAGCACTATGAATACTTTCCAGATGCCCCATATACCTGTACTCCAGTTAATAGTCACGGGGGGCTGGAGCCCAGCAGTCATAGGGCGTGAGGCGGGGTATGCCCTGGACAGGATGTCAGTCTATCTCAAGGCCACTTATAGACAGAAAAACACATTCACACCTACAGTAAATTTCAAGTTTTCATTTCACCTAACCTCGTCTTTGGATGTGGGAGGAAGCCGGAGCACCCAGAGTGAAGCCATGCAAACATGGGGAGAACATGCAAACTCCACACAGAAAGTTAATCCCTCAAACTTGTTGCTGTGAGACAAGCGTGTTAACCACTAAGCCACCATGCTGCCTGTGAGCTTGTAATACTGACATTAACGCCATTAAATACATAAGAACTGAGAAACTTTATACACCATAGTTGACTGCTGCAAAGTACTCTGCCCCTTGGACTTTTTTTTAATGAAAGAAAAGAAAAAAAGCCAGGCTTATTTACGCAGAAAAATGTCATGTCAAAATAAAAACAAATTTTCACAAAATGTTACAATTACAAAGAGTCTTTAAAGTCCCACAGGCTGGTATTGTTTTTTCTAATCTTGTGTGTACAAGCTGCACATTGCAGGAACAAGCTATTATCTAGTACACAAGATAATTATGTTGTGGGAACAAGTTATTATCCTGCGCCCAGCATAACAACTTGTTCCCACAACATAATTCCTAATATGGAAGCCATCAAAACACCCATGATGACTCTGGAGGCTTCAGATTGTAACTCCTTCACAGTTGTCATAGCTGTCTTGATGGCTTCCCACACTTACATTCTCACCAATGGCATCACTGTGTGGTTTGGCAGCACCAGCCAAGCTGAGAAGAAATCTCTTCACTCAGTCACCAGAACTGCAGAGAGAATCATCGGCTCTCCCCTCCCCTCCGAGGACACGGTCCTGCACACAGCGCTACAGGAGAAAAGCACAGACCATCCTCAGTGTAGCAGACGTTTGACACAATCTTAAGGCAGCAAAGTATCCTTTTGGACTTTTGTTCCACTTAGTCTTGTCTGGAGACCCAATCCTCACTTATTATGGCAGGTCAACTTCAGCAAGGTGTTATTGAATGGTAATTGGACTACAGCATCACATCAGGTCATACAACTTACATTTCACCCTGATCCACTGCTGAACTGATGTTGCTGTTTATTTTATTTGATGCATAAACCCATGTTTTTAACAACATGGTCAAAACTTATAAAGATCCACTCCTCAGATCCACTCCTGCAACACATTTAAAAAAAGCTGGGATGCTACAGTTTTTACCACTTTGCGATGCTGCCACTCCTTCTCACAACCCTTAAAATATGTCTTGGCATTGAAGATATAAGCAATGAAGCATTTTAGGTATTATTTAGTTCCATTCATCCTTCATTCATGTCTTTAAGTGTAGAACAGTATGGGATTGTTGGCATTGCATTTTTTCGTTTCAAAATTCCCTGCACTTGCTCTACAGCTGGGGCCTGCAGACACGTCCAGTATCCATATCCTCTGCATCCACAGCCATACTTCCATAATGTGCGCAGAATGTGGTTTTGCATTGTTTTGTTAAAAAAAGCCTGTATGGACGTCGCTAGAAAATATGCAGTCTTGAAGGAAGCATATGTTACTCTAAAATCTCAATGTCCTTTAATGCATTAATGCTGCCATCACAGAAGTGTAAATTGCTTTTGCTAAGGGCACTGACGCAACTCCATATCATGGCAGACTCTGGCTTTTGGGCGTCTTGGTCAGAATAATCTTGTTGGTCCTATTTTGTCTTTTGGTCAGGAGCACATTTCTTCTCAAGAAGATCTGGAATACTGATTTGTCTGACCACAATACATTCCACTGTGGGATGGACCAACCCAGATGCCTACAAGCCCGCATAAGTTGCCAATTCTGGACGACGTTAACATAAGGCTTCTTTTGTTGCACAGTAAAGATTTAAATGAGCTTTGTGAATGTAACTCCATATTGTAGCACTTGACAAAGGTTCCCCAAAGTAATCCTTTGCCCATGTGGCTATATCAGTTATTGATGAATGCCAGTTCATGATGCAGTGCTGTCTGAGAGATCGGACAGCACATGGGCATTCATCTTAGGTTTGTTCTCTTGTCCTTTACGCACTGAATTTCCTCCAGGTTCCTTGAATTGTTTAATGATATTATACACTGTATAGGGAGAAATATGCAAATCCCTTCCCATCTTTCTTTGAGCAGCATTATTATTAATCCATTTTGGCCCATTGGCAACAATTGTTGCCGAAGTGTATCACTGTCATTTTCTACTCACAATAACAAAATCTCAAAGGTACTAATGCAACTTTTTCCACTTATAAAAAAAATCTGGGCATAAATGGGTTAAACATTTGAATAAATTTCTCATGCATTTGTTGATGAGCTGGAGATCCTTTGCCAATCTTTTCTCCTCAAAGACTCAGCCCTTTGTGTATACTGCACTTGTACCAAATCATGATTACAATCACGCATTTGAAATAACATAAATTTTTTTCCTCATTACTAGCTCTAAATAGCCCCTTCCCTAGTTGTTTTTTTTGGAATGTGTTCCAGACCTGAAATGCAGAAATGTATGTATATTAAAGATTTTAATGATGTTGACCACTCAAAACATGAAATATCTTGGGTTCATACTGTCTGCAGTGAAATAGAAGTTGAAGTAAATGTAAGAATCACTGCAAGGTTTTATGTTTTTAACATTTGCATTTTGCAAGCGGTCCCAGCTTTTCTGATTTGGGGTTGTACTTTTATACTTTGCACTAGAAAATAGAAATATGCATAACCCTAGCAGAGAACACTGTGAAATTAACATATTAAAGAAAACAAATTACAATCAACGACATTAGTAGAAGTCCAGTGATGCTGTGCACTGACTTCGGACTTCCATAAAAAAAAAGAAAAAAAGACTTTGTGTAGTTCCTCAGTCCAGCCAAAAATCATGCCAGCTTTTCATCTGAACAGCTCTTCATGTATCCAGACAGCTTACAGCGGAGTGGATTTTGTATGTGTGTGTTACAAGAATTAGCAGCATCAGTTAGCTCAATCAATCGCTGTCCCTCGCGTGCGAGCACACATGCAACCGGGCTGACGCTTGTGCTCGCGTGTACTACCAAAAAAACACTGTGCACATCCTCAGTACAGCGAAAAAAAAAAAAAAACATGTCAGAAATTAGTCCAGCTTTTCATTTTTTCTTCCTGCTAACAGTCTCCAGACAGTACAGTGAACTTGTCTGTGTGTGTGTGTGTGTGTGTGTGTGCGCGCATATGTGTGCATAAGCACGTACGTGAGTGCGTGCATGTATGTGTGCGCACGTGTGCAGAGTGCAATGGTACCAAATGTATGGAACCAAACTGCGCTCTAAATGCAATGCAACACAAATGGGACAAATGAATCCATGTCATGTGACATAGAACGGACCAATCAAATGACAAGGATCCACTCAGCCGTTATATAATAGCTGTTGGGGAGTGAGGTTTACTGACTATTATTGCACAGCGACTCCTGCTGGCCTCCATCACACGCACACCCTCTTGAACCACTCTCCCATCCGGGTCACGGCACCAATGTAGCGGCTTCTCTTTGCATTGTGTTGTGTTTGTGACTCCTCCCATTTGCTCCCCTCGGGACACAAACGCATGATCTCTGGCATGAGAGGCAGACTTTCTAACCAGAAGACCAAAACCCAGGTCCTGGCTTGAATGGCCAGAGTTTCCTTTGGTTGTCGGGGGAGTGAGACCTATTGACTACCACATGCACAGCAACTCCTGCTGGCTTCTGTCTCATTGGCTGTGCAAAAGAATTAAAAATTTTTTTGCTGCCTTTGTCAGAAGATCAGAACACCAAGTGTATTAACTTCACTTATGATGGAAACGTACACACAACAACTCCTAAAGTGTTGTGTGTAGTAACCATTTAACTTTTTAGCTACAACTCTGAAGTTAAAACATGAATCAGTACCGACTGTCTGTGACCCAACTTCAAATGTGGGAGCTGTACGTTTTAAAATTTTATGTTGCTTTACTGTTGTGTACAATAATAATCTGTTGTCAGCATGGGAGCTAATGTGGGTAAAGTTACACCTGAAAGACACATCGCACGTTGTGTTGCGTGTGTGTTGCTCAGCTACCACCGCTGATGTGTGTTTATGTATTAAGTCATAAATACATAAATATAAAATACATAATAAATACAATTTCAAGAATACTCTTGAAAAACACTGTGCATGTTACTCGACTGCCGCCACTGATGCACATGCATGCATTTATTGCTCCTGAAATACACCGTGTGTATTGCTTGACTGCCAGCGCTGATGCGCTTGGCTATTTTTACAACTAAAGCACTTTCAGAATTGCTGCTCAACTTCTGCTGCTGATGTGCATCTCTCTCTCTCTCTCTCTCTCTCTCTCACACACACACACCACACACACACACACACACAACACACACACCACACACACACACACACACACACACACACACACACACACACACACACACACACACACACACACACACTAGCTGTAACCATATCCTCATCTGAAGAGGGGTGTAGTTAGACACAACTCATTTGCATTTGAAGCTACAGACACAGAAACAGCCTGTTCCGAGCAGGACTGAAACAGGCGGGTTTACAGGCCGGCTTCAAATCCAGGATCGGTGTTGATTTTTAGCAAGAAATGTTTTGGGGACTGCTGAGGTTGATGTAAAGTTGTTGAAAAGGAGCATAATATGTGAGCTTTAAAATATTGATACCTATTAGAATCGTCTTTGCAACAATGGAATTACATCATTAGCGTTTATTACACTCGCGGCTGAGTTAGCTGTGCGTTCATGCCTGTTTCTGTGACTACTGTGTCTTCTTTTTCAGACCATTAAATGGTCTGTTGTGCGTAAAAATCCCAGTAGATCAGCAGTTTGTGAAATCCTCAAAGCCACATTCAGAGTCACTTAGATCACATTATGATGCTCGGTTTGAACTTCAGCAGATCTTCTTGACCACGTCTACATACCTAAATGCATTGCATTTCTGCCACGTGATTGGCTGATTAGACGCTTGCTCGAATGAGCAGTTAAAGACTGGTAGCTAATAAATGGGCCACTGACGGCATGTGGTCAACTCTCCACAATCCTGAAGTCCAAACCACTGTCTTCATGCATGATGCACAACAAACACATGCAGCTCCATCTTATCTTACATACGTATACTGTCATCTTCCTGCAGCACTCAGACCAGGCCAGGTTATGAAATTCACCCAGGGCCAGGTTACAAATTCCTCTCTGTGGCATCTGCCCGGGAAAGGATCTCAGTGTTGACAGATGGGCGCAGCATTCCTGGGCTTGAACCTCCCTAGTGCGCTGCCAGGAGCAGGACTGAAGGAACTATGGAGAGGCTGACTGGCATTTCTTTACACCTATGTGCTTAATTTCTGTGGCGACCTCGAGGCGCGTACTACATAAGTTACATTCCTCGAATGCTGCTGCTTCAAACTGACACGTAGGTCAGTGACGGGTGTTAGCGAGGAATGAATAAGATAGTGATGTCTGCGGATTCAGCCATTCATCTGATTTAATCAGAACTGCACTAAGACGTGTCACCTTGCACGGAGCACATATGCATCCAGTCTCTTTGTAATTTGATGTTGATTAAATAAAAAAAACAAAACAAAACAGCTGCTTAGTTTATTTAAAGGTAGCATCAAGATGAATGTGCAAAAGAAGGTGTTTTACCTCTGCAGCTGAAGCAGGAGCCCATGCTGACCTAGTTATGTAATCTAGTGGAGGCAAAGGAGAAAAGTTTGACCCCCTCCTCCTCCTCCTCCTCCAACGCCTCATGCTGCTTCCACAGGGATAGTGTTTTACATGCTCAAGGTGAGTGGAATACCATTTCAGCTCCTTCGCTTTACTCGCTCAAAGTCCACGTTTCTCTGACCACCTGCTCCAACACCAGCACCTAACCAGGTCACTAATGAAACCTGGCAACTTAGCACCGACTCAGATTGCACATATGTCAAAATCAGATCAGCGTGATGCTTATTTTGCACACACGCTTTCACTTTGCAAACAAAAGCCTTCTCTTTTTAAGCTGGGAAACAGAATGTACATTCAGCAGGAGCATTTGGAACACAAATATAGCTTTGGCATGACTGAACTTAATAGGCTGACATTCTACAAAACCATGTCACATTCTCTGCAATCACGTTCACCGCTCTTTAAAATCCTTTCGCTGCGTGGACACAATGTTCCAACAAGCAGCTCACGGCGGGTGCCCTGCCAAGTCCTTCGACAGTGAGAGATTACAGTGATTACGCGTATGCAATCTCGCCATGGTCTGATGTATACACAGGGGTTGGGAAAATGGAGGAACGTTGGCCAGTTTTGCAACAGAGAACAAAAACATCAGCAAACGTGAGCGAGGCGAGTCGATGACCTCGAAAACACTATTAAAACACCGTGTTCCCATTTGGTAATTATCTTCCTGCACAGATGAAGTCAGGCTGAAAATCAACTGAAAATAAACTGGGATGATAATGACAACAGCGATCACCGGAGCAAACTAATGAAAAGGAGAGGAGACGAGGACATGGCTGTGAAAATGAGAGTGGGGGAGAGAGGTTAGAGAGCGCGGTGGAACTCGCTGCTTAGTGTGACTGAGGCATGGGAACTGCGTGGGACTTCTGGACCATCTCTGGCTCCAAGAGGATCTGGTTGGTGACTGACGCACGTGCACAGACATATATATATATATACAGGGGTATACACACACACACACACACACACACACAAAACCAAGTGCAGAGAGAGTCTTTCAATTTGGGACGTGTTCAGCTGTCTTGACGCCATTCCGCGAGGGTTTTGGTTCATATCCGGTTTGTATTTAATGCTCTGCTGCAGCACATGTTCATCACCACCTTGTGTGAAATCTCTCTGTATTTAAGCTGTGACGTGCTCGGCATTATATTTGGAATACAGTTCAGCACTTAAGTACATATGGGTTAGCTTTCAGTATTTGTGTTGTAGATGATAGAGGGTTATTTCACTTGTTGAGGGACGTTGCAGAGTGCTGCCTGTGTTGTACCAGAAGAGGGCAAAATCTGGTTAGAAACTATGAAGGAAAGCCTCCCATGCTTGCTACACATGCGCAGAGTGTTGTTTTGTGCATGTATGTGTATAAACTCCCCATCACCATGTGAGCATCTGCATAGCTGCAATCATGGTACACCAGTTGTATGTACTGTACCAGACATACTCTGTGTGGATTATTACACATATTGTTCAGTATACAGGTCTGACAAAATTGCACTTAAGTGGTAGTCAAACAAGTAAAGTACATGCACATATATACAGTAATGCACGTACAAACCCTGCATTGACTGGCATCACACAGATTAAGGAGCGGTACAACCTGTTTAAAGACGACCGCACATGGTGGAGAGCGCGCCACTCTCCGGTCGGCCATCAACATGCTGAAATGACCGGATCATTCCAAAGTGAATGCTGTGATGATGTGGGACCATCGTGTGACTATCCCAGAAATTGCGGAAGAGGTGGACATCAGCACTTTTTCGGCACATTCCACTGTGACAGAAGATTTTGCCATGAAAAGAGTTGCAGCGAAATTCATCGGCACGAAGCTGATGGCGCAGCAAAAGCGCCACCGTGTTGAAGCCTCACAGGACATGCTGTAACATGCCCAGCTCTTCCGCCATTCGGAACATTCAGATGGCTTTCGGTGGCTTTTCAGTCGTGTGATTATCCGAGAAATTGTGGACGAGGTGAGCATGCCACAACATGTCCTTCATCACAGAGGTGCTTTTGCTGCACCATCAGCTTCGTGCCGATGAATTTCGCTGCAACTCTTTTCATGGCAAAATCTTCTTTCACAGTGGAATGTGCCGAAAAAGTGCTGATGTCCACCTCTTCCACAATTTCTCGGATAGTCACACGATGGTCCCACATCATCACAGCGTTCAGTTTGGAATGATCTAGTCATTTCAGCATGTTGATGGCCGACCTGAGCGTGGCTCGCTCTCCACCATTGTGCGGCCGTCTTTAAACCGGTTGTACTGCTCCTTAATCTGTGTGATGCCCAGAGGATCGTCACCAAAAGCCGTCTGAATAATTCGAATGGTTTCCACCTGGCTGTCGCCCAGTTTCTGGCAAAATTTGATGCAGTTGCGCTGCTCCAGTCGTTCCACCATTTCCTTGCAAAGAAAAAACGACGAGAGACTACACCATCCTCACACAAAGGCTGCTTACAAGCAAATGACGCAACCGACAGGCGTGAAAAAAATTACACATGCGCACCAAGGTTCAAGGTTGGCTCATGCAAGCACACGTAATTCAAATCCAACAGGTTTTTGAAAAAAATAAAAAATGTCAGATACTTTTCTAACAGACCTCGTACATTCTGGAAGAATGTTCAAAACACAGGTGTTTAACAGGTTTAAAAATGTTTTAAAGCCATCAAACCACCCATGACCAATTTGCAGTAAAGATAAAAGGTTTTGGCATCACGCCAGCCGCAGGTTGCCTCTTATTGTATTGTCTTCATTTTCATGTGGACTCTAAAACACAGGAGTTCCAAAGATTTTGAAATATTTCGATGCCTTGTTTTGAACTAGCCAACACTAATGTGCAGTGGCGATGAAAAATTTTGGGAAACATTCTCAATCATACTTACTATCCATTCATTAATTCTGTTTTTAATTTCCTGTTTTGCTGTATATTTCATGGTGTATTTTCCCATGTAGTGGACATCATTGTTTCTATCTTGTTGGGTGTCTCAATTTTCCATAATTCACCAACCATCCAATAGGTTGCAGACACATCTGTGGGATATTACATAGGCAAAACCATGTTACTTTTAGGATTGATGTGGTGCATTAAAGTTAAATGTAGCAGTTTATCTTCATTATGTGTTCTTTTTTTTAATTTGGTGAGTTATCAGATGATACCAATTATGGTTTTTGAGTTATTATGTGCACAAATTGGCTGGAATGAACTAACCAACCCACTCTCACGGCAGTTTGTCGCGGTATTATGAAAAGTACATTAACCTATGAGTTTGTGATGGGGAGGATCTGGGGGGTTATGGTGAGGGTTAGGGGAGGGTAGACGCTAACGCTATGGTGATGGTTAGTGTTAGGAGAACGGAAGATTATAAATGGCAAAATAAAAAACCTTTCACAAAAATCGGGTGCTTTTCGTGGCAGGGGCACGAAAAAAACGTGAGACTGGGCTGGAACTAATCTATCCACCCACTCATTTTCCATCCATTTTAATTCATTTACATAACACCAAATCACTGCTTAAGTTGCCCAAGGCACTTCACAAAGTTAAGGTCTAACCTTGCACAGCTCTTGAGCAAGCACATTGGTAACAGTGGTAAGGAAAAACATCCTATGGTTTTTATTTATTTTCACTGTAGGAAGAAACCTCAAGCAGACCGGACTCAGTGGGGTGACCATCTGCTCTGGTCATAGTACCAATAACAATTTAACAAATAAAACATAGCACAACTAAGAACTGCCAAACATGCAAGACAGCAAAGATGCAGTTCAGCGTCCAATTACTCATAAGGTGGTCATATAAACCAATTGTCCAAGCCCTGCTTTTAACAACAACACAAGCAATTAACAAGATTTTCCAATGAACGTCAGCTTGTGGAGGTACACTATTTTTGAGAATTCCATCTACATAAACTTGATATTTTACTCTTGGGTTTCCTCCAGATGCAATAGTTTCAATCCACATGTGAGTTTATTTCTCCATCACGCAGTGGCCATTGGGAAAGAGGCCAGAACAAAGCCATGAGCACATTGATCCTGTACAGGGGGAGTCATTAGTCTTAGATTTTATTAAAATTCTCATTGAGTGATCCCTTCATACAATATTTTGAGGAGGACACAGATGTGAAAACCTATTCAAGTGAGGAACCAAACCAATTGCATAGAGACCCTTTTAGTTGCTCCTTAAAGCCAAATCCTAAAGGATCTGGATTTGACAGTTTGAGTGATAGCCCTCAAATCATGGATGTCAATTTGTGTAGGCTTACGCCCCGGTCCACTGCTCATAGAACAGTGCAGAAGACCCTTTATTCTCTCAGTGTTGTTTCTTTGTGCTGAGTGTAAAGGCTGTACATCTAGCCACCGCTGACCTGTGAGCCCCCCCCAAGCATACACATCCTCCATACTTGGCACCAGGAGGAGGCTCTGGTCTCCCTAATCTGGGCAAGGTGACTCTTTCCATTATTGGGTCGATCATAAAGGGTATTTTTTTTAATTGCCCTTTGTCTGTCTCCTCACCTGGGACAAATTTGCCAAGGGAGGCCTTACCAAGATGTAATGCTCCAGACAACACACTTCCCAGGGGCACGAAAGTCCACAAATCCCTCCACCATGATAAGATATTTATTTAGGGAAGGGATGTGGTGGAGATGGCTCCTGGTTGTCTCCCTAGGGAGGTCTTCCAGGCATGTCTTGAAGACCTCCCTAAAAGGTAATCCCTTTGCTTTGCTGATGATACTCAGTTATACATGCCAATAACTGCTGGTAATCTCATTCACATAGAAGATTGCCTTGCATCAGTGAAAAGCTGGATGTCTAGCAATTTCCTACTTTTAAACTCTGATAAGACTGAAATGGTTCTTGGTCCAGTGAGACATCGGCATCAATTTGATCAGTTAACGCTTAGCCTAGACTCGTGTGTCATACATCACACTGACAAAGTGAGGAAACTTGGGGTAAATTTTGATCCTACGTTGTCCTTTGACCTCCACCTTAGAGATATTATGAGGACTGCTTTCTTCCACCTGCGAAATATAGCGAAGATTCGTCCCATCCTGCCTATGGCTGATGCTGAGACCCTGATTCATGCGTTTGTCTCTTCTAGACTGGACTACTGCAATATTCTGTTTTCTGGTCTATTGCAGTCCATCATTAAGGATCTCCAATTGGTTCAAAATCCTGCTGCCACACTTTTGACAGGAAGCAGAAAGTTTAACCACATTACACCCATTTTAGCATCTCTTAAATGTTAATGAATGTAAATGGAGTGCATTTATATAGCGCTTTTCCATCTGTATCAGACGCTCAAAGCGCTTTAGAAGTAATGCCTCACATTCACCCCGATGTGATGGTGCTACCATACAAGGTTATACAAGGTCTCTTCACTGGCCTCCTGTCCCTGTGAGATCAGATTTTAAAGTTCTGCTAGTAGCCTATAAAATTGTTCACAGATTGGCACCTCCATACTTAGCTGACCTAATTAAACCCTACGTGCCAGCCCGGGCTCTGCGTTCTCAGAGTGCAGGACTACTTTGTGTCCCTAGTGTGAATAAAACGTCTGCGGGTCACAGACCTTTCTCTTATCATGCCCCTGTTCTGTGGAATGATCTCCCTGCGTCAATAAAACAGTCAGATTCTGTAGAGACTTTCAAGTCCAGACTTAAGGCGCTCTTATTTTCCCTTTCGTATGGCGAGCATACTGGCATAGTATGTGACTATGCTTTTAACCCTTTTAAATAAATTTTATTAGGAAATGGAGCGGGTCGCGGCTTCAACTTTATCTAAATTCTGGGTCTTTTAGTGAAGCTTAGGGCTAATGGCTGGCGATCACCTTAGTATTGCTTCTGTTTTTCTTGTTGCTTAATGCTGACAAATTATACTGTATTTGTTGTCTTTCCGATACCTGATTCTGTTTGTTCTCTCTGTTTGAGGTGCGGCTCCATCCAGAGATGGGTGTGATCTCTACTCCTGCAACCATCCCGTCCTGTGCACCAGCAAAATTTTCTGTATATTCGTTTTGTAAATTGTTCTGTAAATTGTGTCAGTAGCATGGCCCAAGCAGAGGGTCACCCCTTTGAGTCTGGTCTGCTTGAGGTTTCTTCCTCAAATCAAATCATAAGAGGGAGTTTTTCCTTATCGCTGTGACCTGTGTCCTTGCTCTGGAGATTGGTAAGGTTAGACCTTACTTGTGTGACACGCCTTGAGGCATCTTTGTTGTGATTTGGCGCTATATAAATCAAAATAAATTAAACTGAAAATGTCCAACTGGGAGGAGGCCCTTGGGATCACCCAGGACATACTGGAGGGATTATATTCCCCAACTGGCTTGGAATGCCTTTAGATCCCCCAGGAAGAGTAATAGGACTTGGCCGAGGATAGGGAAGTGTGGAATAAACTGCTCGATCATGACCCGGACCCAAGTTGTCTCAATGTAGAAGGTTTTATTACCAACTGAAGTAATATTTTTAATAAAGTTGATCCAACATTTTCTACCAGTGTAACTGTAATCTCTAAACTGTGAGGCCTTGAGGGTGGATTTCACAGTGAGCTCATCTCCTGATAGATTATGGGCTGATGGAGGACATTTACATTTAAGACAAATTTTGGCTGGATTCACCACAATGTGTCCTTTTCCTCATGTAAAAAGGTATTGTACAGTTGAGTCAGTGGTGGAGCCAATGGGAGGTCTAATTGCCATTTAAAACAAGCAAATACAACCAAAGCGGCCTACAGTGGATGATATTTGGCTCCGCACTGTCAGTTCAACTTTGACAAAGCAACACTGCAAAAGGCTGCTGTGAGTGGCGGTGGTGACAGCAGTAGCAGCAGCAGCGGTGGCGGTGGTAGCAGCAGGAGCATGTTATTACGAAGCACATATGCTGCACGTCCAGCCTCACTGAAGCAAGCCAAGTGAGCCGCATGCATGTTCCTCCTTTCTTATTTTATGTGTTTTATACTTTGAGCAGAAATATGAGGCAACGGCGGTTTAGGTCAGCTGTTGCGGAACCCGCACCCAAAAGACACAGCGCCACTGAAGGCCATGATGTGTGCTGTTAGTGCATGCGTGTGCACTTTTATACAGCTTTAATTGCAGACTGTGAACACAGACGGACTTGTTTATTCTGCTGCATAATATGCACCGAGGCCTGGTTGGCACCACAAACACGTGCCACCCACACACACAACACGCACACACATGCATGCACGCACGTGCACACCCGCTGCTTTGTAGTAAAAGTAACTATCCTGGACAGTGTAGCAGGTTGGACCAGCCAGCTGAATGACTCACTTGCATTTTATGTTCTTTAATTTAGTCATTTGTGGATATCTGAGTGGAGAACATCCCTAACAGGCGAGATCGTCTCACATGAAAAAGATCTATTGTGAAAAAATAGGTCTCATCTATTTCTACTCTGCAGGCATGAAGGAATTCAGACTTTTCCAGAATAATAGTAACACCACTTTAAAGTTTTATTCAAATTCCCTCTGCTTAAACAAACATGCTATTTAAAGGGCATCAGCCTAACATAGGCCACTTTATTTTGAGTAGACGAAAAAGGTATAAATAGACTTTGAGGAGTACAACAAGTGAATGCTTCATATGAAATGGCTGGCGTTACATCATTGCCTGTGAGAGTGAAGTTCTGGAGAGGCGCTGGGCTCTCTGGGCCAGCCATTATGGTTTGTACTAATGTTCTGGTTTCACAATCCAAACATTCTAAGAGCTGTTATTTGCTCTCTTTTTCCCTTTTACTCAGTAATTCTGCTTTTTTTTTTAAAGCACAGAAAAGCTGTCAACAGAGAGGAGAAGCAGCTTTAAAGCAGCAGACACAGAGGAGGAGAGAGACAAGAAGAAGACAGAGAAAACTCAAAGCCAGAACAGACTTTTATGCTTTAAAAATTTAAATTGTGCAGGTTGAGAATGTGACGTATTCCTTTTATATCACCTGTGGGCCATAAATTACAGGCAGCGCATGCACTAGTGCAGGTACAGAGTGCGCGTTGCCTGTAGAATTTAAAAATTTTTATTTACTTACATTTTAATGTTTCAACACCGGAGGGTTCAAATCAAACAGAATGTTTGGAACAGTTGGTGACTTACTGAGGTCCCATTGAGCACAGTTTGTGATGCCTTCAAAAACAAAGTCCAAAACATGTGTTTCAAAGGTTTTGAAATGTTTCAGGGCAGGAATTTGAGTTTGCTGTCACTAACTTGCAGCACAGATGAAAAGTTTTGGCACCTTCCCCAGTCACACATTTTATCTATTCCTTTATAGACCATTAAAGAATGTTTAAATGCGTAAATTTTGCATGTCTAAGAGTGAAGTCTCACTTTTGCTATCAGCTTGGTGGACAGAGTGTGTGATCCACCCTTGAAAACAGATTTCTTTCCCCCAATATATTATATCTAGATTTCAGATTTTTTTTTTTTTATTCAAACGAATTTTGAAATTAAAATTTTCCTCAGCGCCATCATTTAGTATGAGTGTGACCACTAAATAATTTGGTAATTACCAAACTAACTCAAGATAAAATGACATTCATTCTGACCCAAACTGTGAAGTTACTCTAAAATGCATGGAACTGAGTAATGTGTCATATTTATACAACAAAAACATCAGCAGCACGATACTGTAATTTTGACTAACGAAACAATGCTGCTTGTTGTAATCACTGCAAGCTTATTTACAGCATGGCTTCCTCATGATGACAGCAAGAAACCTACCTGGTGTTAAGTGGATATTCAAACTGGAACACATCTGCCATCCACTGGCAAGTTGATGGTGATGTTGGACATTGAGGCCGTAACTTTAGATTTCCTATGGCAAATCTTTCCGACACTGGGATGAAATGGGATCTCCTGTACCCAGCCTTCACAGAAGAAATTGTACATTTCTGTGGTCTTGTCAGTACAAACCTGTAGTCCATCACAAGTTTTATCTGTGTTCTCCACCAAATACTGCGTAATTGTTCTGAAGGTCATGTGTTGTGTGGGCCGCTGAAGAGGAGGTACTGCTGGCCCACCATCACCAGAGGGCGCCCTGCCTGGAGTGCGGGCTCCAGGCACCAGAGGGCGCCGCCGCCTCACGGGAGCAGCCTCGGTGACAGCTGTCACCCATCACCTGAGACAGCTGACGGCAATCATCAGTGGGGTATATCAGCAGGACGGCATCTCCACCTCATTGCCGAGATATCGTTTCTACCAGAGAGGTAACATATCAAAGCCTACTGAGTACACAGTTTTGACTGAGCTAGTTATTGGTTTACTGTTCCAACGAGAGGTGGAGGTACCTTTCCTGCCGTTCGGAGTTCTGGGTGCAAACGCGCCCCCATCTAACTGTTCTTTTCCCTCGCCAGCAGTACCAGGTCCGACACGCGGAGGGCAGTGGCCACCTGGGAGTTCGGGACTTGGCGGCTCCAGTATTCCCGGGGTCCTGTGGCGGAGGAAGCCGTGTGGTTCCGGTCTTACCTTGGAGAGGCGTCTCCTATCTTCGAGCCTGCCCACACGACACCTTTGTGTATTGACTTTTGTCCATTTCTGTAATTGGTTGTATTCGTTGTGCACATTCACAACAGTAAAGCGTTGTTATTTTGACTTACTCCATTGTCCGTTCATTTGCGCCCCCTGTTGTGGGTCCGTGTTCCTACACTTTCCCAACAGGATATCTCGGCCAGCGTCATGGATCCCGAGGGGCGTCAACCGGCTGTTGAACGGCCAATGGAAGAACAAGGCGCACAGGCGTCCACAGGAGGGGTAATCGGTGAGTTGCAGCGGATCCTCACCGCTTTCACGACTCGGTTAGACTTGATGGCCGAGCAGAACGCCCTCCTGAACCGCAGGGTGGAGGCTCTCGCCGCGCAGGTGGAAGCGCGCCCTCCGGGCGCCGCTGCGGCTCTCCCTCCCGTAGACCCTGTGCGTGACAGCGACGTTCCACTGGTTGTCCAACGACCCCCCCCCACCATCCCCTGAAGCATACATAAGCCCCCCGGAGCCGTACGGAGGCTGTGTGGAGACGTGCGCGGATTTCCTTATGCAGTGTTCGCTCGTCTTCGCACAGCGTCCCGTCATGTACGCGACCGACGCTAGCAAAGTAGCTTATGTGATAAATCTGCTTTGTGGTGAGGCACGCGCTTGGGCTACAGCGCTCTGGGAGCAAAGTTCACGGCTCCTTCTGACATATGATGGGTTTGTGAGGGAGCTCAGAACAGTGTTCGATCACCCTAATAGAGGAGAGACCGCTTCAGCCGTGCTGCTGTCAATGAGACAGGGGCGCCGGAGCGCAGCTGCCTATGCAGTCGACTTCCGCATCGCGGCTGCGAGGTCCGGCTGGAATAACACTGCCCTCCGCGCCGCCTTCGTAAACGGACTGTCATTGGTCCTCAAGGAGCACCTGGTGGCTAACGACGAACCGCGGGATTTGGATGGGCTTATCGATCTTGTCATACGATTAGACAATCGGTTAAATGAGCGCCGTCGGGAACGAGACGAAGGGCGTGGCCAGGCACACGTTGTCCCTCTCCCTTCCGGTTCCAACCGCGTTCCGCCCTCCCCACGCTCCACGGTCCCTGCGCTCCGTGCGATCACAGCTCCCCCTGCTGACGAAGCTATGGACACGAGTAGGGCAACATTTAGGGCACCGGCCACACAGAGGAGGCTGGCCCGCGGAGCGTGTTTTGTTTGTGGCTCGATTGAGCATCAGGTACGAGACTGCCCCGAGCGGTTAAACACCAACGCCCGCCCCTAGACACTGGGCTAGGGGGGGGCCGAGACGTGCACGTGGGACACACCCACATCGCCACACGACTCCCAGTTACAATCCTTTATGAGGATTTAACCCTGAAGGCCCCAGCACTGGTGGACACGGGCTCAGAAGGGAATTTGCTTGATAGCAAATGGGCCAGGGAGATAGGGTTCCCTCTGGTGGCACTTACCTCGCCTGTGCAGGTACGGGCACTAGATGGCTCCCTACTCCCTCCAATCACTCACAAGACACCACCAGTGACTCTGGTGGTGTCGGGGAATCACCGGGAGGAGATCGAGTTTTTTGTGACTCCGGCCACCTCCCGTGTGATTTTAGGTTTTCCCTGGATGTTGAAACACAATCCCCGGATCGATTGGCCATCCGGGGTAGTGGTCCAGTGGAGCGAGACCTGCCATCGGGTATGTTTAGGTTCCTCGGTTCCTCCCGGTTCCCAGGCCAGGGAGGAGGTCAGAGCCCCGCCCAATCTAGGGACGGTGCCGGTGCAGTACCATGACCTTGCGGAGGTGTTCAGCAAGGATCTGGCACTCACCCTTCCCCCGCACCGCCCGTATGATTGTGCCATTGATTTGGTTCCAGGCGTTGAGTTCCCGTCCAGCAGGCTGTACAACCTCTCACGACCTGAACGCGAATCAATGGAGACCTACATCCGGGACTCTTTGGCTGCCGGGTTGATCCGGAATTCCACCTCCCCGATGGGTGCGGGTTTCTTTTTTGTGGGGAAAAAGGATGGCGGATTACGTCCATGCATTGATTACAGGGGGCTGAACGAAGTCACGGTTCGTAACCGATACCCCTTACCCTTGTTGGATTCGGTGTTCACGCCCCTGCATGGAGCCAAGATATTCACCAAGCTTGATCTTAGGAATGCGTATCACCTGGTTCGGATCCGGAAGGGAGACGAGTGGAAGACGGCATTTAACACCCCGTGGGTCATTTTGAGTACCTGGTCATGCCGTTCGGTCTTACAAATGCTCCCGCGACGTTCCAAGCATTGGTTAATGATGTCTTGCGGGACTTCCTGCACCGATTCGTCTTCGTATATCTAGACGACATACTCATCTTTTCTCCGGATCCTGAGACTCATGTCCGACATGTACGTCAGTCCTGCAGCGGTTATTGGAGAACGGCTGGTTGTGTTAAGGGCGAGAAGTGTGGGTTTCCACCGCACCTCTTTGTCCTTCCTGGGGTTCATCATCTCCCCCAACTCCGTCGCTGGCCTGATCGGCCAAGGTTGCAGCGGTGAGAGACTGGCCCCAACCACAAGCCGTAGGAGCTGCAACAGTTCCTCGGCTTTGCAAATTTTCTACAGGAGGTTCATTAAGGGCTACCGCCAGGTTGTTAGCCCCCTGACAGCCCTGACCTCACCAAAAGTCCCCTTCACATGGTCGGATCGTTGCGATGCCGCGTTCAAGGAGTTGAAACGGCGCTTCTCGTCTGCACCCGTTCTGGTGCAGCCCGATCCTAGTCGCCAGTTATTGGTTGAGGTGGACGCCTCGACTCAGGGATATGGAGCTGTGCTGTCCCAGAGTGGGAAGACCGATAAGTCCTTCACTCTTGTGCCTATTTTTCCCGCAGGTTGACCCCGGTCTGAACGGAACTAGACTCGGCAACTGAGAACTCCTTGCGTGTGAAGAGGCTCTTGAAGAGTGGAGACACCTGTTGGAGGGAACGTCCGTGCCATTCACGGTTTTCACTGACCACCGGAACCTGGAATATATCAGGACCGCCAAGCGGCTGAATCCCAGGCAAGCCGCTGGTCCACTGTTCTTCGGCCGTTTGACTTCCGCATCACCTACCGGCCCGGGACCAAGAACCAGAAGTCGGATGCCTTGTCCCGGGTACACGAAGACGAGGTCAAGGCGGAGTGTGTTGTCGGATCCACCGGAACCCATCATCCCGGAGTCCACTATCGTGGCCACCCTCACCTGGGACGTAGAGAGAACCGTCCGGGAGGCCCTGGCACAAAGCCCGGACCCCGGGGCTGGACCAAAGAACAGACTTTACGTCCCACCAGAGGCAAGGGCTGCAGTCCTGGACTTCTGTCACGGCTCTAAGCTCTCCTGTCATCCAGGGGTGCGAAGAACCGTGGCAGTTGTCCGGCAGCGCTTCTGGTGGGCGTCCCTGGAGGCCGACGTCCGGGATTATATCCAGGCCTGCACCACCTGTGCCAGGGGCAAGGCCGCCATCGCAGGCTCCGGGGACTGCTACAGCCGCGGCCCGTGCCTCATCGCCCCTGGTCCCACATCGGCTGGATTTTGTCACGGGCCTCCCGCCGTCCCAGGGAAACCACCGTGATCCTCACGATAGTGGACCGATTCTCCAAGGCGGCCCACTTCGTGGCCCTCCCGAAGCTCCCAACGGCCCAGGAGACAGCGGACCTCCTGGTCCACCACGTCGTCCGCCTGCATGGGATACCATCAGACATCGTCTCGATCGCGGTCCCCAGTTCTCCTCGCATGTCTGGAGGAGCTTTTTCCGGGAACTGGGGGCCACGGTCAGTCTCTCGTCGGGTATCACCCCCAGACCAACGGGCAAGCAGAGCGGGCCAATCAAGAAATGGAGCAAACACTGCGTTGTGTGACAGCCGCGCACCCGGCGGCCCTGGAGTACTCATCTGGCCTGGATCGAGTACGCCCACAACAGTCAAGTGTCATCAGCCACCGGCCTCTCCCCCTTTGAGGTGTGTTTGGGGTATCAGCCCCCCGTTGTTCCCGGTGGTTGAGGGAGAGGTCGGTGTGCCCTCGGTCCAGGCCCACCTGCGGAAGTGCCGTCGGGTCTGGCGTGCCGCCCGTTCTGCTTTGCTGAAGGCCCGGATGAGGGCGAAGACCCATGCAGACCGGCGGCGGACCCCGGCCCCTACGTATCGCCCCGGGCAGGAAGTGTGGTTGTCCACCAAGGACATTCCACTGCAAGTGGCCTCCCCGAAACTCCAAGACAGGTACATAGGTCCGTTTAAATTCTCAAGGTCATCAATCCCGCGCAGTGAGGCTTCGGCTTCCAGCCTCACTGCGGATCCATCCAGTATTTCATGTGTCAAAAATCAAGCCCCATCACACCTCGCCCCTCTGTACACCCGGTCCGGCACCACCTCCTGCCCGGGATCATCGATGGCGAAGCGGCTTGGACAGTGCGCCGGTGTTGGACGTCCGACGGATGGGCCGGGGCTTTTCAATATCTGGTGGACTGGAGGGGTACGGTCCCGAAGAACGCTCCTGGGTGAAGAAGAGCTCATCCTGGACCCGGCCCTCCTGGCCGACTTCTACTGTCGCCACCCGGACAAGCCAGGTCGGGCGCCAGGAGGCGCCCGTTGAGGGGGGGGTCCTGTTGTGTGGGCCGCTGAAGAGGAGGTACTGCTGGCACACCATCATCAGAGGGCGCCCTGCCTGGAGTGCGGGCTCCAGGCACCAGAGGGCGCCGCCGCCTCACGGGAGCAGCCTCGGTGGACAGCTGTCACCCATCACCTGAGACAGCTGACGGCAATCATCAGTGGGGTATATCAGCAGGACGGCCTCTCCACCTCATTGCCGAGATATCGTTTCTACCAGAGAGGTAACATATCAACGCCTACTGAGTACACAGTTTTGACTGAGCTAGTTATTGGTTTACTGTTCCAAACGAGAGGTGGAGGTACCTTTCCTGCCGTTCGGAGTTCTGGGTGCAAACGCGCCCCCATCTAACTGTTCTTTTTCCCTCGCCAGCAGTACCAGGTCCGACACGCGGAGGCAGTGGCCACCTGGGAGTTCGGGACTTGGCGGCTCCAGTAGTCCCGGGGTCCTGTGGCGGAGGAAGCCGTGTGGTTCCGGTCCTTACCTTGGAGAGGCGTCTCCTATCTTCGAGCCTGCCCACACGACACCTTTGTGTATTGACTTTTGTCCATTTCTGTAATTGGTTGTATTCGTTGTGCACATTCACAACAGTAAAGCGTGTTATTTTGACTTACTCCATTGTCCGTTCATTTGCGCCCCCTGTTGTGGGTCCGTGTTCCTACACTTTCCCAACATCATGTCTGGGTTAACCATAAGTTCAGTCACATTGGTGTAGCCTGCGTGGCGCACACATGTCCGACTGCTTACTTTAACACTTTGCACTTTGCACCCCGAGGCACCAGCTGCTGGAGTGCTTATCATGCATGTGTCAACCAATGCGGCAATAGGTTACGTTGCAAGACTTAAACCCCTGCGTGATATCTCGGGATTTGACCACTTCCGGGGACAGCCTGCTAGTCCACAACACAAACACAGCATCACTTCACAGGGAAAGATGGTGTATTTTTTTGTTTTCGGCTACAATTACCGAAGCAGTCGCGAAAAGTGCAGGTTTTTCAGTTCCAGTGGATAAGGGCACACGTGAGCACAGGAGCTGTCCATCCAGAGAGTGCACAAACAGGTTGACAGCTGTCAGCGATCGCCTGCTGTTAGTCTGGTGAAAAATCCCTTTAGGTGTTTGATCAGTATATACCTGCATTGCTACATTTTATTTGTCCGGCTGGACCCCGTAACTGCTGTTGAACTGTGCTGGCAGTGTGCCAACTTCCCACATTTGTGCAACTTTCAGATGCAGCCAGTGGACTTTCTCTTCTTTTTTAAAGTCTTTTTTGTTGTCATTTTACTTGATACACATCTGAACACAACTGTAGTTGGCTTATCGTTGTGGGATGGCGCTTCACATGGGATTTATTTATACCAAAGGTAGATTATGTATTTGTCATCTGATCAATGTTGCCAGCATGCAACACAGATGGGTGAAAGGGACTTGACCAGCTCCCTGTGGTGCACAGTGGACCGTGAGGTACCGGAGGTGAGTTACATGTTTATTTATGTCGTCGTATGCTGGGCAAACATTTCCACATCATACCTGCTACAGACTTAGGAGGTGTACGTGTAATAATATCAATCAATCAATCAATCAATCAATTTTATTTATATAGCGCCAAATCACAACAAAACAGTTTGCCCCAAGGCGCTTTATATTGTAAGGCAAGGCCATACAATAATTACATAAAACCCCAACGGTCAAAACGACCCCCTGTGAGCAAGCACTTGGCGACAGTGGGAAGGAAAAACTCCCTTTTAACAGGAAGAAACCTCCAGCAGAACCAGGCTCAGGGAGGGGCAGTCTTCTGCTGGGACTGGTTGGGGCTGAGGGAGAGAACCAGGAAAAAGACATGCTGTGGAGGGGAGCAGAGATCAATCACTAATGATTAAATGCAGAGTGGTGCATACAGAGCAAAAAGAGAAAGAAACACTCAGTGCATCATGGGAACCCCCCAGCAGTCTAAGTCTATAGCAGCATAACTAAGGGATGGTTCAGGGTCACCTGATCCAGCCCTAACTATAAGCTTTAGCAAAAAGGAAAGTTTTAAGCCTAATCTTAAAAGTAGAGAGGGTGTCTGTCTCCCTGATCTGAATTGGGAGCTGGTTCCACAGGAGAGGAGCCTGAAAGCTGAAGGCTCTGCCTCCCATTCTACTCTTACAAACCCTAGGAACTACAAGTAAGCCTGCAGTCTGAGAGCGAAGCACTCTATTGGGGTGATATGGTACTATGAGGTCCCTAAGATAAGATGGGACCTGATTATTCAAAACCTTATAAACACGAAGAAGAATTTTAAATTTTATTCTAGAATTAACAGGAAGCCAATGAAGAGAGGCCAATATGGGTGAGATATGCTCTCTCCTTCTAGTCCCCGTTAGTACTCTAGCTGCAGCATTTTGAATTAACTGAAGGCTTTTCAGGGAACTTTTAGGACAACCTGATAATAATGAATTACAATAGTTCAGCCTAGAGGAAATAAATGCATGAATTAGTTTTTCAGCATCACTCTGAGAGAAGACCTTTCTAATTTTAGAGATATTGCGTAAATGCAAAAAAGCAGTCCTACATATTTGTTTAATATGCGCTTTGAATGACAATCTCACAGTATTACTAGAGGTTAGGGTAATGCCATCCAGAGTAAGGATCTGGTTAGACAACATGTTTCTAAGATTTGTGGGGCCAAGTACAATAACTTCAGTTTTATCTGAGTTTAAAAGCAGGAAATTAGAGGTCATCCATGTCTTTATGTCTGTAAGACAATCCTGCAGTTTAGCTAATTGGTGTGTGTCCTCTGGCTTCATGGATAGATAAAGCTGGGTATCATCTGCGTAACAATGAAAATTTAAGCAATGCCGTCTAATAATACTGCCTAAGGGAAGCATGTATAAAGTGAATAAATTGGTCCTAGCTAAAATTGGTCGTAGCTGTAACACACCTAATATGTGTGTTACAGTGGTGACATCCCGTTCAGCTGCGCTGCGGTGCTGCATCGAGCCTCTGATGCGTGCACAGTGCCACATACATGTTATTACAAAACAACATTTCCTTTGCCCTCCCTGGCCGGGGTCCAGTGGAGGTGGACAAACGTGGCACAACATGTCGGCAGGCTTTGCTGTGACTGAATGATCTCAAAGCTCAACCGGGATCAGATCGTTTCAAATGTTGCTTAATTCCGGTCTTGCTGACCGAAAGGTCCCCCTAAAAATTGGTTCCCCTGATGATGCGGTTCATGGATTAAAATCTCGTTTCTGCTTCAAACTGCACACCAGTCATCATCTGTCTCAGCAACAGAAATCTGAAGCTTTTGTACAACAATCATTTCCACATAAATTCAGCATTATTTAATAAGCTGATGCTTCACCCTACCCCTTTTCGGACATGTTGGGTACACAGTAGGAACTTTTTTGTTGTTGTCTTTACTGATCTATCTTGTAATTGTTGTTGTATCAAATGTTCGAAATTTTCATTTTCATTTTCATTATTTCATCATAAAAGGTGGCAGAAGCGATCAGAGCGCTGCTGCTAAATGAGGTGCTAGCTGATGCGTTCACTGCACGTCAGACATTTCAAAGCGTCACGGAATTTTTCCCCGTTTCTGCTTAAAACAGCCTCATTTCTGCTTAAAACTGACTTTAGAATGATTTAAGAGGTTTTACCTTTATCATCTGATTGTTAATAATCCTATTAATCCATTTGATCGCTTTGGGTGAAGAGATACCGTCTCAAACGTGTTGCTGTGGTCCGAAATGACGCATGCGCAGATGCAAAAGGCGGACTGATTTTTAGGGGCAGACCGTTCGGTTTGCTACACCGGCTATGTGTGACAGGGGTATTAACACAACAAATTTTAAAAAATTCATAACTCTGTCAGAAAAGATCAGATTTCTGTCATCCTGTCTGGTATCCTTTATCGACTGACAAAGTTTGATCCAGATCAGATTACTTGAATCTGAACCAGATTTTGTAGCCATTTAAATTTAACATTGAAACCCTGTTTGATGGATATTTTACTTTGTAATCCAATTAATTTTTTTCTGCAAATCTGATTGGTTAATCATGTGAGATTGCAGACCATATAATATCAGAGTAACGGTGGAAAACTATTCGACCCTTTCACATTTGGATGTATTACTCCGCACCCTGACGGGTGATCTGACGGGTGTTCTGACGAGATGTCATTCCTGTCGACAGGCCAGCTCTCTGTGCAACTGCGCATGTGCACAAATGTGCAATCTTTTCGGGATGCGGAACTGTCGATTTATGCGACGAGACCAACCTGGTCTCACGGCAAGTCATGATTCACCAGCACGAAATATACATTATTCCCTTGGTTCGTGATATTGTGGCGAAATTTTTGTCACGGCAGCACAAATTCATTCTAATTCATTCCGTGATGGCTGCATGAAATTAAAAGTGAAGGGGGGGAGGGGGGCGGGTCAGGTGGTTACGGTCAGGGTTGGAGGTAGGAGTAGGCTTAGTAATCAGCATCATCATCAGGCCTCATGCTCGACGAGGGGGGTGTCATCATACGTAGAGCTAATCATATTCGCCAATCTTCTCCAGTTGGGTCGGTCCAATGCTAGTAGATCAGCTTCAGCTAGTAATAGGCCCAATTGGTGTAGGTCCCTGGCGATGACATCAATCCAGCGAGTGCGCAGGGCTCCGCGGGGGCGTTTCCAGCCAGCAGATTTGGGGTCAAAGTGGAAGATAGCATGTGTTGGGTGTTCAGTGGGGAGTCTTTTGATGTGTCCGTACCAGCGCATCCAGCGCTGTGCTGCCAAACGGGATGCAGGGAATTGTTGGGTGCGTTCCTGGAGCGAGATGTTGGAGACTCTATTATACCATTTTATTCTCTCTATTATGCGCAATGCTCTGCTGTCAAAGTCGCCAATTCTCTCTGCCACGGACTTATTAAGAGGCCAGGTTTCTACTGCATAAAGAAGGATGGAGAGGACTGAGGTGTTGTAGATCCACAGTTTGGTCTTTCTTGAGATGGAGTGGTGTCTCCACAAAAACAAAAAAAAACGTGAGACGGGCTGGACGAGACACACAATTCGACAGAACATCAGCTGTGCGCGCTGCTAGGCAGATGTCATAATGATGCTGTTAGCTGAGAGCAAGACAAAGTCGAGTACCGCCGCCAGAATGGGCGAATTTAAGCTGCCATACAGAAGTATTGATGTGGATTCTGACACAGAATTACCATTTCACATTTGATGGATTTGATGGATTTTCACATTTGATGGATTACTCCGCGCCCTGACCGCTGTTGGAGAGATGCTGCCTCATGGTAAGCCTTGCCGATCAAATTACCTACAGAAAAATAAACTGTGCAAACAATGGAATTGGATTAGAATGAGAATAACCCCCTTGTGTCTGATGATTTGCAGACGTTCATGCTGTTATATGGTCGCAAATATCGTTTTTTGAAGCTCAATTTGTGACCGTATAATCAGCATGAACGCAAATCATCAGACACAACAGGGTTATTCCCTAACTCTATCTTAATAAAAAATGGCAGAGCTGAAGACACTGCGATTCTCTTTGGGAGTGATGAGGATGGACAGGATTAGGAATGAAGAGCTTAGATCAGACAGTTTGGGGACAAAGTCAGAGAAGCGGGATTGAGATGGTTTGAACATGTGCAGAGGAGGGAACCAGGGTATATAGGGAGACGGATGCTGAGGGTGAAGCCACCAGACAGGATGAGAAGAGGGAGGCCAAAGAGGAGGTTTATGGATGTGCTGAGGGAGGACATGCAGGTGGTTGGTGTGAGAGAGGAAGATACAGAGGACAGGGTGAGATGGACAAGACTGACCTGCTGTGGTGACCCCTAAAGTGAGCAGCTAAAGAAGAAGTCCGACTGTTTATAAAGTTGACATGCAGACGCATATGTTTATGGAGATGTTTATGCTTTCATTTCATCTTGGTTGGAGCGCTGTAACTTTTTCTTTAATTCCTTCAGCAAAAATTCTTTGGATCATCATGCAGTTCGTACAAAACACTGCTGCTCGGCTTCTGAACCTCCAAGCGCTCCCATGTTACACTTCTGCTGATTTCGTTTTACTGGCTCCCCATCCAGCCCAGAATTTATTTTAAGGGTCTGGTTCTGACTTTTATGGCTCTGTATGGTGAATCGCATACTTATATTAGTGGATTTTTTTCAGATGTACATCACTACAACGACTTTGACATCCTCTGCTCAAGTCTTATTATCTGTTCCTGAATCTAGGTTAAAAACTAAAAGTGATGGGGCCTTTGCAGTCATAGATCCTCCACTTTTGAACTCTTTTTTGCCCTCCATTTTACAATCTGTGAACTCAGTGGACTTATTTGAACTGATGTTTACTGATCTTATTGATGTTTTCTTTGTACTCTGGTTTTGTTTTTTTTGCTTTATTTTCTTGTGACGCGCCTTGTGATTTACTTATTTGTTTTGATGATGTGTTGCATTAAAGGTCACCAGATGCAATAGGGTTTGTCGTTATTATATGTTCTTTTAATTTGGTGACTTACAAGATGATAGCATGGATTTTTTTTTAAGTTGGATTACATCACACACACTCGCTGACGCACTCACCCACAGGTTAACTACTGAGACAACAACCAGCATGTGATTTGCAAGCCACAGCTCATCATTACCGCGAGCACTACCAAACTGACTTCCATAAATGAATCTATGAGGAGGTCCAACTTGTATGTAATTCACAGCACAAACCAATGTCTCCCATCATGCATTTTTCTTACATTTAGCCTTTGTCGCTAACACAGCCTGCTGTTTCTCAAGAGCTTTCTTTGTATAGCTGAATCAGCATGTTGTAAAGCCAGTGAGCCTCTCAGTTGGATCATACGTCGTTCATATAAGCCTTGACAGCTAATTAAATAAATTCTACACACAATACCCCATAATGACAATGTGAAAAAGTTTTCTTTTTTTTAGATTTTTTTTCCAAATTTATTAATAATAAAAAACCTAACTATTCACACAGCCTTTGCCATGAAGCTCAAAATTGAGCTCAGGTGCATCGATCCTAATTCCACTGATCATCCTTGATATGCGTCTACAGCTTATTTGGAGTCCACCTGGGGTAAATTCAGTTGATTGGACATGATTTGTAAAGGCACACACCTGTCTACATATAAGGTCCCACAGTTGACAGTGCATGTCAGAGCACAAACTGTGATTTTCCCCATTGTGGGATCAATAAAGCTTATCTTATCTTATCTTATCTTAGCTTATGAAGTCAAAGGAATTGTCTGTCAACCTCCGAGACATGATTGTCTCAAGGCACAAATCTGGGGAAGGGTCTAGAAACATTTCTGGTGCTTTCAAGATACCAACAAGCATGGTGGCCTCCAACATCCATAAATGGAAGAACTTCGGATCCACTAGGGCTCTTCCTTGAGCTGGCTGTCTGTGTATCCTAAGCGATCGGTGGGAGAAGGGCTTTAGTTTTTATTTTTAATAAAGTTGAATACATTTCAAAAACACTTTTATGTTGTCATTATGGGGTGTTGTGAGTAGAATTTTGAGGGAAAATTTAATTTACCCCATTAGAATAAGGCTGTAACATAACAACTTGGAAAAAGTGAAGTGCTATGAATATTTTCCAGATGCACGGTAAATAAATAAATTGTCAAATTCAGAGATGGAATGTGTTGTGTCATCAGTTGTAATTCATAGAGGAGACCTTTATAATGACTGCCTCTGTAGACTAGATCAGGGAGCATCCCAGCTGTGTACTAAGTTTTGGTTTTGCACACGAATTACACACTGGGAAAAGACTTAAACATTGTCAGTGTTTCTATAAGCTTAATTTTGCTCACTTTTGGAGTCTGGAATCACAATTGTCACACAATTTGCAGTAAAATTTAAACCACTGGGATAAAGCAAAAAAATAAAATAAAATGATGGTGAAAATAAAATCTCATATTCACTAATATATGTTGAATCAAATTTATGTTTAAAGCAATTTTTAGTCAGTTGTATAGTTTTTGTGTTCCCTGTGGTTAGCAGGGGTGCATAGGATTATTGGAATCAGTCACTGAGTCAGTATGCAAAATTTCCTTTGGTATTTTTGTAAAAAACTGTTGCATATTCAGCTCTGACGTTTTGAAATTCTAACAGGGACTGGCAAACCTCCTGATCTGGGTCGTGTTCGTCAGGGGCGGATCTACCATCAGCTGGGTAATGGGTGGGTGGGTGGGTGTTGGTGTTGGTTGCAATTTGGTTAGGTGTGCCAAGGACACACACCAAAGTGGGGGTTTGCATACCTACCTGGAAAAAAAAAAATCTATTGTCTTTTTCCTGCACCCTAAGGCAATCTGGGAGGATAAATACTCTCAGCCCTCAACCCCCCCAGATCTGTCACTGTTCATATAGTTGAAAATGCAACATGAAATAAAGACAGATCAATTTGCTTGTGGGGATTTGTTGCAACCCACAGGGTCCTGACGACCACTGGAGGTCACTGTTGCTTGTCTAGTCCAGTAAGCTTTTTTGTCAGCAAATTTAGATTGTTAGTTATTCAGTTAGCGTCATTTTCTAGTCTTCATGTTCAGGGTGTGTGTGTATGTATATATATATATATATATATATATATATATATATATATATATATATATATATATATATATATATATATATATATATATATATATATATATATATATATATATATACAATCAACAGCGGCCTTAAAGGCTGCCAGGACCAAGCAATTAAGAACAAGGTCTCAAAAGTAACTTGATAGGGTAGGGTTCTTTGTCTTTATGAATATATATTATATTTCTATAGGACTTCTCTATATGAGGCAGATGCTCAAAGCACTTTACAATGATGCCTCACATTCATCCATTCTTGCACACATTCACACACAGATGTCAGTCTGCTGCCACAGAAGGAGCTCAACTTCACACTGGGAGTAAGTTGAGGATTAAGGACCTTACCCATTCAGGTCTGCAAATTCAACTGTGCTTCTTCTTGCCCAATATTTTAAAATTTAGATCATCACCATGTATGCTATGCTCATTGAATTAAATAATGTGCAACTGGAAGGATGCATTCTTGATCTGACCTGATCATCTGAATCATATTTTAATTTGTTCATAGTAATTTTATTTTCGAATTGTGGCTGCAACCAAATAACCCACTCTGTGCCTTGCAGAACTGCAGTATTTTTTTTTTCTTTTTTTACAAAATATTAAAATTCATTCATTTCTCACATAATAACAACAAAACAGTGCAGTTACAGAGGGGCAAATGGTGTGTATATTTTATCTGGATCTATCACTGATTCCACTTCAGCCCTGAGAACACAAAAACAATTTTAACTTGAAAATGTTCTCTCCTGCAGCTGCACATTCATGATTTACTCTTTGGCAGATTGAAGTTGGTAAGTGATCACAGGGGTGTGGATGGGTGTGAGGGACTGGCAAGCCAATCAGTATGTTAATCACACAAATTTGCTATTCTTGTGAGTGGGGAAGTGAGGATCAGATTCATCGTGTGTGCTGTAAATATTTATTCAGTGATATTGTCTGCGTCCCACTGTGAAGTTGTGGTCGCTATTATCAGCGTTGGATACTTTGTGATTGTACACTGTGTCCTCGCAGAGAAAAACAAATGTGGTATTTTGAGTAATGGTGTGTTGAAGGAAAGTCAAATAGTCCCCGGGGTATTGAAAAAGCTATTGGAACATGATTTTCTTTTAACCTAACAGAAATGGCAGGTCCTCATGCCAGTAAGAAATTAGCTCATTATTAGAGAAATAAACCCAGTGTACCCAGGTTTCTTTTCAGCACAGCATGCTTCTAAACTTAGCACTTGGTCTTTCACAGGTGTTGGGCTGCTTCAGGCATATTTGTCTGCGAGCTGTTATTATTTCAACGACATAAGACATGTTTTCTTAATCTACAATTACGCTGCAATTGCACACCAGCTGTAAAATCACAAGGATGGTTGTTTCCTAAATGCTATTGGCATGAACTGCTAACCTACAACCCCCATTTACTGAAGCGAAACAGCAGGAGGTTTGCCGAGAGCATTGTTGTTGGAGATCGACTGGAATGTCTTAATCTCGTGAAATAAAATTTGTGCATACAAACTTACAGTGCATCCGGAAAGTATTCACTTTTTCTACATTTTGTTATGTTGCAGCCTTATTCCAAAACGGAGAAAAAAAATTTTCCCCTCAAAATTCTACTCACAACACCCCATAATAACAACATGAAAAAGCTTTTTTTGAATTTTTTTGCAAATTTTTTAAAAGCAGGGGTGGTCGCCAAGTGGTTAATGCGCTTGGTTTCAGTTCAGAAGGCTCTGGGTTCAAATCCCACCCCTGCCACATTTCTCCATGTAATGTGGATTTGCGTCAGGAAGGGCATCCAGTGTAAAACCTGTGCCAAATCAACATGCAGATCCACCTTGTATTTGCTGTGGCGACCCCGAGTGCAAACAAGGGAGCTGCCGAAGGGACTTACTTTTGCAAATTTACTAAAGATAAAAAACTAAGAAATCACATGTACATAAGTATTCACACCTTAAACATAGTTTCTTGATGAGAGGGATCTCTGTAAAGTTGCTACTCTGTACTTGCAAGCAGAGTGCTATGTGGGCGGTCACAGGTCAGGATTCAAACGTGCATGCTCTGTTAGTTAAGTTATAAACGCAAGCAATGGAAAAGCTCAGATTACAACACAAACATAAGGGGTGTTGCTTCATTCTCTGCACAGGACACATTACATCTTTAAGGTAAAAATAGTTGTCTGCTGTATAAATGTTGTTTATCGGACATTTAACTGCATCAGTTGTTTGTCTGCAGTCTTATAAAGGTGCACTTTCCTTTGTTAAACTCATCTCCCTATCAATATTTAATTGTCATTTCAATTTATATGAGGTCTGTTAGAAAAGTATCCGACCTTTTTATTTTTTTTCAAAAACCTGATGGATTTGAATCACGTGTGCTTGCATGAGCCAACCTTGAACCTTTGTGCACATGCATGAATTTTTTCACGCCTGTCGATTCCGTCATTTGCTTGTAAGCAGCCTTTGTGTGAGGATGGGTGGAGTCTCTCGTCATTTTTTTCTTTGCAAGGAAAATGGCGGAACAACTGGACCAGCGCGACTGCATCAAATTTTGCCAGAAACTGGGCCACAGCCAGGTGGAAACCATTCGGATTATTCAGACGGCTTTCGGTGACGATCCTCTGGGCATCACACAGATTAAGGAGCGGTACAACCGGTTTAAAGATGGCTGCACAATGGTGGAGAGCGAGCCGCGCTCCGGGCGGCCATCAACATGCTGAAATGACCAGCTCATTTCCAAAGTGAACACTGTGGTGATGCGGGACCGTCGTGTGACTATCCGAGAAATTGCGGAAGAGGTGGACATCAGCACTTTTTCGGCACATTCCACTGTGACAGAAGATTTGGCCATGAAAAGAGTTGCAGCAAAATTCATACCGATGGCTTTGGCATGAAGCTGCTGACGGAGCAAAAGCGCCACCGCGTTGAAGTCTCACAGGACATGCTGGACTCCGAAAAATGATGCCCACCATTCGGAAGAGTCAGACGGCTTTCGGTGGCTTTTCAGTCGTGTGACTATCCGAGAAATGGTGGAAGAGGTGGGCATGTCACAACATGTCCTGTGAGGCTTCAACACGAAGGCACTTTTGCTCTGCCATCAGCTTCGTGCCGAAGCCATCGGCATGAATTTCTCTGCAACTCTTTTCGTGGCCATATCTTCTGTCACAGTGGAATGTGCCGAAAAAGTGCTGATGTCCACCTCTTCCTCAATTTCTCGGATAGTCACATGACGGTCCCGCATCACCACAACGTTCACTTTGAAATGATCTGGTCATTTCAGCATGTTAATGGCTGACCTGAGCGTGGCTCGCTCTCCACCGTTGTGCGGCCGTCTTTAAACTGGTTGTACCGCTCCTTAATCTGTGTGATGCCCATAGGATCGTTACCGAAAGCCGTCTGAATAATCCAAAAGGTTTCCACCTGGCTGTCGCCCAGTTTCTGGCAAAATTTGATGCAGTCGCGCTGCTCCAGTTGTTCCGTCTTTTTCCTTGGAATGAAAAAACACCGAGCGCATGACACACACCTCACACAAAGGCTGCTTACCAGGAAATGACGCAATCGATAGGCGTGAAAAAAATTCACGCATGCGCACGAAGGTTCAAGGTTGGCTCATGCACGCACATGTGATTCAAATCCATCAGGTTTTTGAAAAAAATAAAAAGGTCGGATACTTTTCTAACAGACCCCGTATACATAAGTAATGACAAATATGTACCAAATGTCTATTTTTGATTTGATGGTAATATAACATTATACGGCTTTAACAGTTATTGAAAGCAAAAACAAAGTATTTAAATACACATAAGTAATGTCTGGTGTTTCATTTAATTAGCAAGGCCCTCTCTGTGACACTGTACAGACTCTCTGTGCATCTGAATGCTTTGTATGTGCAGTGGGGGCACAGCTAACCAAAAAGTTAGCTTCAATAAGTGCCAATCAGCTAACTGAAAAATTAACTTTCATAATGCTAAACTGATAAACCACCAAAAATTTAGCAGAAGCAACTGCTAACCAATAACTTTCAGTGTTGTCTCCTGTACACTCAGCTACTGAAAGGGCAGTTTTGAGTTTAAACATTGCCAATGCTTCTAATCAGAATCAAAGCCAATCACAAACCCAACAAGCCAGTGCTTCAGTCTTTGTGCACCCTACCCACTGCTGTAAGGAAGAGTTGTTTCCATTCACAGAATACAACAGTTTAGCCCTGAGGCCGAAGTCCTCAAAAGGAAAGCAGGTTCGACATGGTTTTAATTTATAAACCAAATTAATCCAGATAGTTTAACTACATTAATGTCAAGTAATTTGTACAAAGTAAAAAATATAACACAGATCTTTTAATTTTAAAATAATGCACTAATTCTGAACTTTTGAACGTTAACACACAGAGATTCCAAACTGCATTATGAGTAAACTGAGCATCAATTTCAATTCAGTTTATTTACTTTCAGTGGTGGGCACAGTTCCGCTAATCCGCTAACCAATAATTATCGAAGCTAATGTTTTCATTATCGGATTAGCTTTTCAGATAACTTTGACAACAATGATCTGACCAATTACCTTCTGATAAGTTGTGGTTCGATCATTTTTAGACTGCTAACATATTGGTCCAATAATTTTTAGACCGCTAACATATTTTTGTTGGTGTGGTGAATAAAGCTTAACAGTTGCAAACATTTATTAAATCTAAAATCAATTATTTACCTGTAAAATGTTTTGTAGTAGATGTGCTGTTCTACTCTATACAAACAAACGAGAGTTGTTTTCAGAAGAAACTGCTCTATCTTCTGCAGGCAAAGGAGAACCGACCACAAAAACCTCATTTATTACTGATATGTGGGCAATATCACCCAAGTCATCCAGAGGCATACAGTTTTAACTTATGGTTATTTAAATTAACATCACATCTGAACTTTTATAAAGTGAAAATATCAGATATATGTTTTAGTTTTAAAGTAATGCACTTTGAAGGTTTTAGTGTGGACATGCTGTGTCCAGGTGCATTATGGGTAATCTCAGTACATTCATGACAGAAGAAATGCATTTGAGACACTCTGATCAGGCTCCACATGGACAACAGAATTAAACTCTTTGTATATTGTGCCTAAAACTCTCGTGAATATATTCTCTGGGTTTATAGATGTAGTTATTGTTGTTGTGTGGGCCGCTGAAGAGGAGGTACTGCTGGCCCACCACCACCAGATGGCGCCCTGCTTGGAGTGCGGGCTTCAAGCACGAGAGGGCGTCGGAACTACTGGGAGTGACACCTGTCACTCATCATCAACACCAGCTGTCACTCATCAACCACATCCTCCATAAAAGCCGGACTGCAACTCCACCTCCCCGCCGAGAAATCAGCTACCACTCAGGTAACTTCTCTGCTGCATCCTTAACAAACAAAAGTCTGATCTCATTTACAGCCGTTTTCCTGCAACGTGTCCTTATCTGCTGCATTGGCATTTGGTGTGGACTGCGACGGCTTCGCCTCACACCCCAACCAGATAAGTGGTTTTCCAGGAGCTGTACGAGTGTGTTACTGGAGGTGGAGTTTTTCCCTCCTGAAGGAATTAAGCACTGAAAGATTGCTGGGTGTGTATTCACACACCCACCATTAACTGTTTCTGTTTCTGCCAGCAGTACCGGGTCTGACTGCTGAAGACAGTGGCCACCTGGGGCGCAGGGCTTGGCGGCTCCGGTGTTCTTCAGATCCGTTGGCGGTGGAAGCTGTGTGGGATCCGGCTCTTCTCTTGCCAGACGTCTTCTATCTTCGAGCCTGCCCACACGTCACCTTGTGTATGATTGACGATCCACATTCTCTGTCATTGTCTGTATTTCGTTGTGCGATTCACAACATTAAATTGTTACTTTTTGGCTTATCCATTGTCCGTTCATTAACGCCCCCTGTTGTGGGTCCGTGTCACTACACCTCCCCAACAATTGTGTTTGTTTTATGTAAAAATGCCAGAAGAAGGACAGGTTGCTTCTCCATTATTTTCAATTGGAATCATTGCAATCGATTCCGGTTTG
This sequence comes from Thalassophryne amazonica, assembly GCF_902500255.1. Classification (NCBI taxonomy): domain Eukaryota; kingdom Metazoa; phylum Chordata; class Actinopteri; order Batrachoidiformes; family Batrachoididae; genus Thalassophryne; species Thalassophryne amazonica. The sequence continues at coordinate 49,469,493 of NC_047113.1, read as the reverse complement.
CTCTTTAATGTCTTGCTTATGTCAAACACTGTCTGTCGTCTTTGTTCCAGAGTAATATATATAATATATCTGAAATTCAGTTTGCGTTTATTAAATTCCACGCATCTTAAATGTCGCAGCCACGGATTATCTGGAATTTTCTTCTGGCAAGTTTTCATGGTCTCTACTGCCATCTACTGGCCAGTAGTGTTCATGGCCGTATTCGCCCTAAGTACTAAGCATCTGGGCACCAGTAGATGGCAGTGTTCTATTTATTTTCACACCAGTTATATATATATAAAATCACAACTTGGCCTTGTTTTGCAAATGCCTTTTTTTTACAAATAAAAAAATGGCATATTTTACAAAAGCACATTTATATGAGATGAGATGAGATATACTTTATTGATCTCACAGTGGAGAAATTATGTTTACACTCCAGTTACCTCAGACAACAATTAGTCCACAATTACTTGTTTACCGTAATAATGGCACACATCAGAATTAAAGACAGCACATACACATTTGACATTGTTTATGTGCACTAAATTTGAAGAAGTCCGTTATACGAATTGAGGCAAGTGGGTGAAGGTCACGCAGCAACCCTGAGATGCGCCACCGTCAGCTTGGGGGGAGGAACGGGGACCAGCAGCAGCTAAAACTGCACCACCCCCCGCAGAAGGGGGAAGGAGCGACGTGAGTAGAAGCCGGAGTGGGGGTGTTTGATGGGGGGTATGAGGGGGGTGGGGGAAGGGAGTGGAGCATGCTTCAGTCCTATGAAAACAGTTTATTGTCTTTGTGAGTTGAGATAAGAAAGAGCCAAATGATCACCAAGGCCAGAAGACATTCCTCTGGAGGAAAACAGTCAGGCAATTTGTTCTGCAGGCTTGATAAGCCCGCCGTGTTGTGGTTTGAGCAGTGAAAAACACTTTTTACAGTTCCACTTGAACAACCAAATCCCAATTATGAATTAAGAATATTCCCAATTATGAATTAAGAATATTCCCCGGCCTCCGAAATCTTCAACTTCAACTGCAAGGCACACATCTGCTCCAAGATGTCATCCAATTTGCGTCGGAGTTCAAGAGTCATCGCAGTCTGAGAATGCACTGCCTTGCCAACCTCCTTAATCAAGACGAACAAGTGAGGGGCCGTGGTTCTTGATGCCACTGTCTTGCCAATTTTCCGGTAGATCAGGGCAGCACATAAGCCAGAAAGTACCAGCCCTGCTACCATAAGACCAAAAATGAATAAATCCTCGACGTCCTCAATGGAGAAAGGCACCAAGCATGCAATACGCCAAGACCCCCAAGAGTCGAGAACATAGCCCACAGGATACGTTCTACCTGGGCAGGTAGGATCCCCTGGTCCTGACCTTCTTGTAGAAAAATGGTGTCAATAGCGTTCAGAGACCAGCTGATCAATTCCATGGTAAATCCAATAGTAGTCCAGTAGATCCAGTATCCAATATAATTTGAGGAATTCACAGTCTGGTGAAGTAGGGACTTGAAGGTTAAAGCAGAGAGCAGAGATAAGGGAGAGTGGAAGAGATGCGACCACCCTCGTCGGAGTCCCAAGCTGAACATGTAAACACCAACACACACCTCACATTAACGTGCTGGTTTTTACATAGAATAGATGAGTCAACCAGTCAGTGCTAGCGGAGGCACATTTGACCCATAATCCCTTTGGCATCTGTCTGCGTTTGTTACAAAACTTCAGAATTTGTACATTATTTAAAATTAAAAGATATATGTTATATTTTAACTTTGTACAAATGACAGAATTGACATTAATGGAGTTATTCTATCCGTATTAATTTTATTTATAAATCAAACCATAAGTCAGCATTGCTTTATTTTCCAAGACCTCTGCCTCACGGTGACACTGCTATTGAGTACAGTTGAGCTTTGCTGCTCCTCTCCGTTGCTGTACTGCTGCAAGCTCTGTAATAAATAGGAGCTTTCAGCAGTGGGCAGGGTGCACAAAGACAGAAGTGCTGATTCATTGTTCGAGTCTGTGGTCACTTTTAATGCTACCAGAAGTGATTTAGCTTCTTACTTGTAAGTGTAGTGCAGACAATACTGAAAATTACTGATTAGCTGTAGCTTCTGGTAATTTTTTGGGTGGTTTATCGGTTTGGCTTCATAAAAGATAACTTTTCAGTTAGCTGATTATCTGTTATCGAAGCTAACTTTTTGGTTAGCTGTGCCCACCACTGTTCACTTTATATAGCGCCAAATCACAAACAGTGTCGCCTCAAGGTGTTCACACAAAACAATTCAGCAAACAAAATAAAATGAATTAAAAGATTAAAAAGCATAGTAAAAACGTAAAAAGCATAGTAACATAATATGCAAGTATATAATATGCCATCTAGTAGATGGGTCAAAATGCAAAGAACATTGCCATCTACTGGATGGCAGTGTGAATAACGCCCAGTTATATCATATGGTTGTTGCTGCCTGAATTACAACTTAACAAACAGAATTTTCAGTTTTTTTCAGAATTAGTGCATTATTTAAAAATTAAAATATATGTGTTATATTTTCACTTTGTACAAATGATAGACTTGACAATGTAGTTAAACTATCCAGATTAATTTGGTTTATAAATCAAAACCATAAGTCAAACCTGCTTTCCTTTTCAATCAATCAATCAACTTTTTTCTTATATAGCGCCAAATCACAACAAACAGTTGCCCCAAGGCGCTCCACATTGCAAGGCAAGGCCATACAATAATTATGAAAAAACCCCAACGGTCAAAACGACCCCCTATGAGCAAGCACTTGGCCACAGTGGGAAGGAAAAAACTCCCTTTTAACAGGAAGAAACCTCCAGCAGAACCAGGCTCAGGGAGGGGCAGTCTTCTGCTGAGACTGGTTGGGGCTGAGGGAAAGAACCAGGAAAAAGAGATCGATCACTAATGATTAAATGCAGAGTGATGCATACGGAGAAAAAAAGAGAAAGAAACAGTGCATCATGGGAACCCCCCCACAGTCTACGTCTAAAGCAACATAACCAAGGGATGGTCCAGGGTCACCCGATCCAGCCCTAACTATAAGCCTTAGCGAAAAGGAAAGTTTTTGAGGACTTGCTTTTGAGGACTTCGACCTTACAGCTGGACCCCTGCATGGTGTAAAGGGAAATTACTTTTTTTTTTTTTTTTGGTGGTAGCCTGGTGTACAGGCCCCTTCTACTTAGGTAGAGTTGAGCTCAGCTCCTCTTAACTTTTTTTTTTCCAAATTTAGTAAAAATAAAAACTAATAAATCACATGTACATAAGTATTCACACCCTTTGCACAATATTTTGTTGATGCACCTTTGGCAGCAATTACTGTCTTAAGTCTTCTTGAATGTGATGCCATAGGCTTGGGGCACTGATCTTTGGGCAGTTTTGTCCATCCCTCTTTGCAGCACCTCTCAAGTTCCATCAGGTTGGATGAGGAGTGTCAGTGCACAGACATTTTCAGATCTCTCCGGAGATGTTCAATCAGATTTAGGTCTGGACTCTGGCTGGACCACTCAAGGACATTCACAGAGTTGGACTGAAGCTACTCCTTTGATATCTTGGCTGTATGCTTGGGGTCATTTTCCTGCTGAAAGATAAACCATCACCCATTCTGAGGTTAAGAGCGCTCTGGAGCAGGTTTTCATCCAGGATGTCTCTGTACATTGCTGCATTCATCTTCCCCTCAATCCTGACTAGTCTCCCAGTTCCTACTGCTGAAAACCATGCCCACAGCATGATGCTGCCACCACTATTCTTTACTGTAGGGATGGTGCCTGGTTTCCTCAAAACATGACACCTGACATTCATACTTATGTACATGCGATTTCTTACTTTCTGGATGCAGTGAAGATACAGTGGATCCAGAAAGTGTTCACAGCACTTCACCTTTTCCACATTTTGTTATGTTACAGCCTTGTTCTGAAATAAATATTTAATTTTTCCCTCAAAATTCTACCACCATACCCCATAATGACAATGTGAAAAAACTTTTTTTTTAGATTTTTGTAAATTTATTAAAAACAAACAAACAAACAAAAGAAATCACATGTACACAAGTATTCACAGCCTTTGCCATGAAACTCAAAATTGAGGTGCATCCTGTTTCCACTAATCATCCTTAACATGTTCTACAGCTGAATTGGAGTCCACCTAGAGTAAATTCAGTTGATTGGACCTGATGTAGAAAGACACACACCTGTCTAAATAGTAACATTCCTAATGAAATTTATAGATAAACAGACAATCTGCTCAGCAACAATGGAGGCATAAACTCTTTCAATAGAACATGCTTTGGCTGGCCGCCTGATTATGGATGAGCTCAGTCTCTCAGAAGATTAACTCCAGCCTTTTGGATAATTTTCCTGCCATCATTTCAGTGATCTGTTTTATGAAAGATATAGAGAACACAACTAGTCAATTCAATTAATTTATACAGTGCCAAATTATAAAATAAGTCACCCCAAGGTGCAACACACCAATAAGTGCCATCCTTTCCACCCCCTGAGTAAGCACATTGGCGACAGTAGTAAGGAAAAACTCCCTTAGTCATTTTTTGATTATGGGAAGAAACCTAAAGCAGACAAGACTCAGTGGGGTGACCATCTGCTTTGGATGTACTAATGAATAAAACAAACAAACAAAAATCTGACAAAAGCATAAAAAGGAATTATCAAACATCTAGACATACATGTTGCAGCTAAGCAACCATATTCATATTAGTGCAGCAGATAACTGAAGCAATCACGCAAATGGTGATAAAAGCATCAAATTTGGCAGAAATACTCCTTAGATACTCCTCTTTTGAAAAAAACGATTGGCCACTTGACTTTTCAATCTGTGGTCAGGTAGGGGTCAATTGAAGAATTACACAGAGGTCAAAATTAAAAGATGCTCCAGTCATATTGAAAAAATATTCCACATTATTTGCTTGATCATAAAGATTCCAAAAAGGTATAGTTTGGACTATCTGTGACTGAATTCTACAGGATAAAAACAGCAAGAATGGTGACAAAGGTCAGTTTCATTTTGTACAGGGGTCAAAAGTTAAAGTTGCTCCAATTCTGGTAAATAGTGATGCAAATTATTGGTTGAGCTAATAGGATTAATAAATGGAATAGTTTTGACAGTGTTGAATGCTTGGTCTCCAAAGTAAAGGTCAAACAAGGTCTGCGTCTATTGGATTCTATGACATGTGACATATGTTACCCCGTAACGTATAAGTAAGTATGATACATGGTCCAAACTATTCCTTTTTAAAACCGTGTTAACTGAACTAGTAATTTGCATCACTTTTTACCAAAATTGGAGCAACTTTAACTTTTGGCCCCTGTACAAACCGACACTGACCTTTGTCACCATTGTTGATGTTTGATCCCATAACTCCATAGAATTCAGTTACAGACTGTCCAAACCATACCTTTTTCGAATCTTTATGATCAGGCAAGTAATGTGGCATAGGTTTCAATATGATTGGAGCATCTTTTCCATGTAATTGTCATTTTACTGTTTTTTACATTTTCACTGTTTGTGATTGCAAGTATGAGTATATGTGTATGTATATACAGTAGTGTTCAGAATAATAGTAGTGCTATGTGACTAAAAAGATTAATCCAGGTTTTGAGTATATTTCTTATTGTTACATGGGAAACAAGGTACCAGTAGATTCAGTAGATTCTCACAAATCCAACAAGACCAAGCATTCATGATATGCACACTCTTAAGGCTATGAAATTGGGCTATTAGTAAAAAAAAGAAGAAGAAAAAGGGGATGTTCACAATAATAGTAGCATCTGCTGTTGACGCTACAAACTCAAAACTATTATGTTCAAACTGCTTTTTTAGCAATCCTGTGAATCACTAAACTAGTATTTACTTGTATAACCACAGTTTTTCATGATTTCTTCACATCTGCGAGGCATTAATTTTGTTGGTTTGGAACCAGGATTTTGCTTGTTCACTAGTGTGCTTGGGGTCATTGTCTTGTTGAAACACCCATTTCAAGGGCATGTCCTCTTCAGCATAAGGCAACATGACCTCTTCAAGTATTTTGACATATCCAAACTGATCCATGAAACCTGGTATGCGATATATAGGCCCAACACCATAGTAGGAGAAACATGCCCATATCATGATGCTTGCACCACCATGCTTTACTGTCTTCACTGTGAACTGTGGCTTGAATTCAGAGTTTAGGGGTCATCTCACAAACTGTCTGCGGCCCTTGGACCCAAAAAGAACAATTTTACTCTCATCAGTCCACAAAATATTTCTCCATTTCTCTTTAGGCCAGTTGATGTGTTCTTTGGCAAATTGTAATCTCTTCTACACGTCTTTTATTTAACAGAGGGACTTTGCAGGGGATTCTTGCAAATAAATTAGCTTCACACAGGTGTCTTCTAACTGTCACAGCACTTACAGGTAACTCCAGACTGTCTTTGATCATCCTGGAGCTGATCAATGGGTGAGCCTTTGCCATTCTGGTTATTCTTCTATCCATTTTGATGGTTGTTTTCCGTTTTCTTCCACACATCTCTTTTTTTTTTGTCCATTTTAAAGCATTGGAGATCATTGTAGATGAACAGCCTATAATTTTTTGCACCTGCGTATAAGTTTTCCCCTCTCCAATCAACTTTTTAATCAAACTACACTGTTCTTCTTAATAATGTCTTGAACGTCCCATTTTCCTCAGGCTTTCAAAGAGAAAAGCATGTTCAACAGGTGTTGGCTTCATCCTTAAATAGGGGACACCTGATTCACACCTGTTTGTTCCACAAAATTGACAAACTCACTGACTGAATGCCACACTACTATTATTGTGAACACCCCCTTTTCTACTTTTTTTTTACCTATTAACTCAATTTCATAGCCTTAAGAGTGTGCATATCATGAATGCTTGGTCTTGTTGGATTTGTGAGAATCTACTGAATCTACTGGTACTTTGTTTCCCATGTAACAATAAGAAATATACTCAAAACCTGGATTAATCTTTTTAGTCACATAGCACTACTGTTATTCTGAACACTACTGTATGTGTGTGTGTGTGAATATTTTACTTTTCGGTCACACAGGTTCACTTTTAAATAAAATCATTCATTCATTCATTTTGATTGCCCATAACATTGGATTACAAATTCATGTCAGACAATTAAATGCAAAGAACAGAGCTGAACAGTCAAACAGCTTGGGTGAGTATTTCTCTGTTATCATTCCTCAAGCACCGCATTATATCAGCGCACATCCAACGGCAGGGCACACGCTGCAAAAGGCGCTGAGGGAGTGTCTGGTATGGTTGGCACAGTGCCGTTTCTGTGCTATCTACTGCATGCCACTCATTTCTGTGTGAAGCTGAAGCTGTCGCCACATGGACAGCTGCTTGTGACCTGCTGAGATCCAAACTCCACATCCCTTTCATCAATATGTTGGTGCATAATACTCACAGATCTGCATCGGTTTACAAACTCTAAATCACCAGCAAAGAAATGTGCATGGAGACTGTGCATGAAACTGACCTCAGACCAGCGCCTGGAAACAAAATAACACCCTCAGGCAATCCAAAGCACTGCAACAGGACCCTGTCCTGAGTTAGATGAGCCTGCTTCCAATCAGCACACATCAGGCTATATATCAGGTCTAATTAGTGCAAGTGGGTCTGCAGCACAGAGCTTAACTTGGCACATGAGCTTTCCGTGCACATCAAGATCTCTCCTGCATAGCAGAACCAGATTTTTGTGTTATAGTACAGCTTTGTATTGCGTGGGATGTGACACAAAACATTTACAAACTAGCTAGTTTTCATCTTAACAGCACATGTGTCACAGTCTAAATAGGATTCCATGACAAAGGGATTAAAAACATAAAACACAGACTTTCATATGATATTCGTGCATCCCTCGCACACACGGCAGTCTCTACATCAGTGCCAAATGTCATTTTAGTCTTTCAAGAATGCACGGACGTAGGACTTTAAAGACCAATAGAGAGCAGCAAAGATGGCAACCAGGGGAAACACGAGGGCAATCTGGTTTGTGTGTTAGTGTAGAATTTATGGATGAATGGAGACATGAAAGCTAAAACATAAAGACAAAAGACAAGGACACAAATTAAATGTCTGAATTCTCTGCACTGGTACCAGACTAGGGCTTAGACAGCAAAACATGTAGACGAGAGAGTGAGTGAGTTTGTACATCCCGGCCTGTTTCTGTGGACAATAACTCAAAAACAATAAAAGACAAGTAGTACGTTGACTTTATTTATAGAACTGTGGTTAGAATTTAATGGCATATTTTAGCAACAGTCAACTGAAAGCTATTGACTAAACACAGACGTATTTCAAAAATGATCTTGCCTCTAATCCAACCTGTTGTACCAATGATGTTCTATTTCTATCATACTAACAGGAGTGGACATATGCAGTACTTCTGCGGGTTTGCTTCCAAACGTGTCCTTTGTGTGTGGAGTTTGCATGTTCTCCACATCTTTGCGTGTCTTTCCTCCAAGTGCTCCGGGTTCCTTCCACCTTCAAAGACAACGGGTTTAGGTAAATGGACCGTAGGTGTGAATGAGAGTGTGAATGCATTTGTCTGTCTAAATGCATCATAACTGCAATGGGCTACTACTAGAGTACTATCGTCCAGGGACCAGTAGTATAGGCTTCAGAACCCCCGTGACCCTTAACTGATATAAGGAGGATCAGAAAATGAATTAATGAATAATGAGGACAAACTCTATTGCATTTGGTGAACTTTGATGTACCAGATTGCTCGAACGAGCCACTTTGATTGGCCTACATAATATTCCATATATGGAATATTACACTGTAAAAAAAATTCCCACAGCTGTGGTTACCAGGAGAATTCTGTTAAAATTACAGTGAATATGTAAATGGTTGACCAAAATATGTAAATTTAACAGTGTAAACCTGTTGTAATTTTATTGTCTATTTAGAAGATAAAATCTCTGCCCAACGGTTACCTCATGTTAATTATCCTCAAAATGTGGTTTAAACAGACACATCACCTCTTTTTTCAAACCCTTAATTATCAGTATTTTACTGTATTTGTGAAAATTCTCATTTGTAAAATTGAACTGTATTGTACAGGTTTTGGTATTATGGTTTTTCTGTGTTTAATCTACAGTCATTTGCATATTCTACAATGGTATTGGATTATTTGAACATATTTGTACTGTTAAAGTCACAGTTTATGAAGTCTGTTAGAAAAGTATCGGACCTTTTTATTTTTTTCAAAAACCTGATGGATTTGAATCATGTGTGCTTGCTTGAGCCAACCTTGAACCTTCGTGCGCATGCATGATTTTTTTGCCACAAACTGGGCAATAGTCAGGTGGAAACCATTCGGATTATTCAGACGGCTTTCGGTTACGATCCTCTGGGCATCACACAGATTAAGGAGCAATACAACCGGTTTAAAGACGTCCGCACAACGGTGGAGAGCGCGCCGCGCTCTGATCGGCATCAACACGCTGAAACGACCGGATCATTTCCAAAATGAATGCTGTGGTGATGCGGGACCGTCGTGTGATTATCTGAGAAATTGAGGAAGAGGTGGACATCAGCACTTTTTCGGCACATTCCACTGTGAAAGAAGATTTTGCCATGAAAAGAGTGGCAGCGAAATTCATCGGCACGAAGCTGATGGAGCAGCAACAGCGCCTCCGTGTTGAATTCTCACAGGACATGTTCTAACATGCCCAGCTCGTCAACCATTCGGAAGATTCAGACGGATTTCGGTGGCTTTTCAGTCGTGTGACTATCCGAGAAATTGTGGAAGAGGTGGGCATGTCACAACATGTCCTGTGAGACTTCAACATGGAGGCACTGTTGCTGCACCATCAGCTTCGTACCGATGAATTTCGCCGCCACTCTTTCATGGCAAAATCTTCTTTCACAGTGGAATGTGCCGAAAAAGTGCTGATGTCCACCAAACATTGTTCCAGAGTCTGTGTCTTAAGAAGACATCACAATTTGTGCTAATGGGACCTCAATGCCTCATTAGCTGATTGAAAACAAACATTGGAGTTGAAACATTAAAACACAAGTGTATGAACCAGGTTTTGCACTGTTTGAATTTCATATTTGAGGGCTACAGTCAGTACAGTACATACTACGTTGCTTGACTGTGAAGGTCTTGATAATGATGATGAAGAAGTCTTACTCTGCATCTCAATACTTAGTATGTATTTATCAATTAGTAAATAAAAACCAACCATTTCAGTAGTACACAAGAAAAGTAAACAAGCGAGTAATAGGGACACAACTCAGACTCACTATGAAAAATTTTATTTTTCAATAACGGACAACACTGATTTTCATTTATATCCGTGTTCTACTGTGAATTTTCCATGGATGTTCTTCGGTTACCAGGCTCCACCTGTATTGTAATGAAGTCAGTTTCTGCACTATAAAGGTAGTATATCATCTTTTGCATACTAGTACTAAATGCTACTACTAATTGGACACTGAGTATTGCCTTTTGCCTAGTACACTATTACAAGTACTTGTATGCAGCCTTTGAGCTTTTACTTCAACTCATAAAAAATAGGAATGAAAACATGAATGTTGCACTAATATATTTGTTGAGCATACATATCAAGTTGGTGTTCAAGTAGTACCTTGTATAAGTAAAACTGATTAATATTTTATCATCAAAAGATTTTAGTGCGTGTGTGTGTGTGTGTGGTGTGTGTGTGTGTGTGTGTGTGTGTGTGTGTGTGTGTGTGTGTGTGTGTGTGTGTGTGTGGTGGGAGCACCTTCATAAGACATCCTTCCAAGTTTCTTATGTAACAAAGTTTCTTTTTAGAGTAATGGCATAAATCTTGTTGTACATTGGGCTGTACTTTCCTTGAGGATGGTACACACACTTCTGCAGGGAGGTGAAAGGAATTGCACTTGGCATATTTCTTTTTCCATGCCTTCAGAGCCCTTGGGCTTCCGATCTCGTTATATGCTTGTGAGACCTGGATGCTAACCAGGGAACTAATATGACAACTGGATGTCCTTTGGTACAAAGGCCTGTCCAAAGATTCCTTGGGCATCTGTGGAATGACAAAGGAGCGTTAACTTAAGCAGACACATAACAAGCAATGTGAGGGAGCATCTGCTGCTATACCACAACATGTGTCACATTTCCAAAGCATGATCAAGCATGCCTGTACTTCGCTGATGATGAGCCCAGTGATTGGACCAGACCAAAGACATGGTCACATAACACCAGACTGCAGCCGGTAGAAGGCTACTTTCAGGAAGGAAGGACGAACTACAGATGGAAGCAGTTGCTTTGCGTGGGGGCTTCAGCAACATGCATCAGCAGAACTTCAGCTGGCTTTTTTTCCTTCACATTCATTCTTGCAGTATTCTTTGAAACAGCAGGCGGCAATGGAGAGAGAGAGAGAGAGAGAGAGAGAGAGAGAGAGAGAGAGAGAGAGAGAGAGAGAGAGAGAGAGAGACTGTGAAATGAGTGCCAGGAACACACACCTCAACAACACACAACATGATGTTTGTTTTCTTTAATTTTATTCGCTTTATGAAGATATACACACAGGAAAGTTTGCAGAGTAAAATTTACTCTGCTGGGATAGCATTTCATCCCAGTCTAAATAGAGTAAATTGCACTCTATCATAGAGTGAATCAGTTCGACAGGTGTCACAGACTGAACGGTCTGCCCCCTAAACATTGCTCCGCCCTGCTTCCAATGTGCATATGTCACTCTGGAGCCCAGCCGCCCGTGTGACACAGAGTTTCTCCACCCAAAGCGATCAAATGGATTAATGTGATAATTAACCATCAAATGACAAAGTAAAACCTCTTGAATCATTCTAAAGTCAGTTTGAAGCAGAAACGAGGCCGTTTTAATCAGAAATGAGGCTTGAAACTGTGATGCATTGAAATGTCTGACAACGCATCAGCTAACAGCTTGTGCAACCGTGCTGCTCTGATCACTTCCTCCGTCTGTTATTATGGAAGAATGCTGAATTTATGCAGATAGGATTGTTGTACAAAAGCTTCCGATACAGTGAGAAAAATACGTATTTGACCATCCTGTGATTTTGCAAGTTCTCCCACTTAGAAATCATGGAGAGGTCTGAAATTTTCATCTTAGGTGCATGTCCACTGTGAGAGACATAATCTAAAAAAAAAAAAAAAAAAAAATCCAGAAATCACAACGTATGATTTTTTAATGATTTATTTCTATGTTACTGCTGCAAATAAGTATTTGAACACCTGTGAAAATCAATGTTAATATTTGGTACAGTAGCCTTTGTTTGCAATTACAGAGGTCAGATGTTTCCTGTAGTTTTTCACCAGGTTTGCACACACTGCAGCAGGGATTTTGGTCCACTCCTCCATACAGATCTTCTCCAAATCTTTCAGGTTTGGAGTTTCAGCTCCCTCCAAAGATTTTCTATTGAGTTCAGGTCTGGAGACTGGCCAGGCCACTCCAAGACCTTGAAATGCTTCTTACGGAGCCCCTCCTTAGTTGCCCTGGCTGTGTGTTTGGGGTCATTGTCATGCTGGAAGACCCAGCCAGGACCCATCTTCAATGCTCTTACTGAGGGAAGGAGGTTGTTTGCCAAAATCTCACAATACATGACCCCATCCATCCTCCCTTCAATATGGTGCAGTCGTCCTGTCCTTTTTGCAGAAGAGCACCCCCAGAGTATGATGTTTCCACCCCCATGCTTCACGATTGGGATGGTTTTCTTGGGGTTGTTCTCATCCTCTAAACATGGTAAGTGGAGTTGATTCCAAAAAGCTATATTCTGGTTTCATCTGACCACATGACCTTCTCCCATGTCTCCTGTGGATCATCCAGATGGTCACTGGTGAACTTCAAATGGGCCTGGACATGTGCTGGCTTGAGCAATGGGAACTTGCTGCCCTGCAGGATTTTAAACCATGACAGCATCATGTGTTACTCATGTAATCTTTGTGACTGTGGTCCCAGCTCTCTTCAGGTCATTAACCAGGTCCTCCTGTGTAGTTCTGAGCTTTTGTCAGAATCATCCTTACCCCACAAAGTGAGATCTTGCATGGAATCCCAGATCGAGGGAGATTGACAATCATCTTGTGTTTCTTCCACTTTCTAATAAATAATCATAACAGTTGTTGTCTTCTACCAAGCTGTTTGCCTGTTGTCCTGTAGTCCATCCCAGCCTTGTGCAGGTCTACAGTTTTGTCCCTGGTGTCCTTAGACAGCTCTTTGGTCTTGGTTATGGTGGACAGGTTGGAGTGTGATTGACTGAGTGTGTGAACAGGTGTCTTTTATACAGGTAACAAGTTCAAACAGGTGCAATTAAATACAGGTAAAGAGTGCAGAATAAGAGGGCTTCTTAAAGAAAAATTAACAGGTCTGTGTGAGCCAGAATTCTTGCTGGTTGGTAGGTGTTCAAATACTTATTTGGAGCAGTAACACACAAATAAATTATTAAAAAATCATACATTGTGATTTCCGGATTTTTTTTTTTAAATTATGTCTCTCACAGTGGACATGCACCTAAGATGAAAATTTCAGACCCCTCCATGATTTCTAAGCGGGAGAACTTGCAAAATCGCAGGGTGTTCAAATACTTATTTTCCTCACTGCATCTGTCGCTGAGATAGATGATGACTGGAATGTGGCTTTAAAAGCAGAAACGAGGTGATTATCAGTGAACCGTGGCTGATGATGTAAGCGCAGTGAAGGCGGGGCTGACGGAGGACCATTCAGTCTGCGACACCATCTGTTCAATGCAAGTGGTTTTACTCCAATAAGAGTTGATTTTACACTGTTTTGAGTTGATTTAGCTCTATGATAGAGTATAATTCACTTTATTTGGACTGGGATCAAATACTATCCCAGCAGAGTAAATTTTACTCAGAAAAATTTCCTTTGCACTCGTTTCAAAATTTGACCAGGTGCATTTTTGGACTGGTAGTGATGCAAGTTGAAATTGCAAAGTGATATGATATAGGTCAAGCAAATGGCACCAACATGGTCTGAATGTATCACATATGGAGCCTTTCCATCTGAGGCAAAAGGCAACATCATCACATCACTGTCATGTTACTGTGACTTCATTTTCACATCATTATCACGTCTTTCATGTCATCACTCTCCATGTGGTGATGATGTTGTGACAGTTCATCCATTTACACACACAGACACACACACACACACACACACATACACACACTGATGTCAGTGTGCCATGCAAGGCACTCAACTGCAAACCAGCAGAAAATTGCGTGAGGATTAAGGACCTTGCTTAAGAAGATCTTAGTGATTTTCCAGTCTGGGGAATTTCTGAGATGCCTTGGATGGGTTCAAATGAAGATTAAAAAAAACCAAACAAAAACAAACCAGAATTCCAACAAATGGTGCATGACATCCCTTCGGGTGATCCTATCTTCTGACTTCACTTCTACCATGCTCACTGCCATTGTTATGCCTCGGTGAGTGGTTGAGGTAACCGATTCCCCACAAATACAACACAGCCAGTCCCAAAAAACTACATCTGATCCTGCGTTGGTGGTGGCATGTGGCAGACCATAAACCAGATGTTCCACTGCTTTCAATAAGACAAGGATGGAAAATTCTGCCACCCCTGCGTGCAAGAGTTGCAGCGGCACACTGCAACAGCATATGTTGTCGAAAATTAAAACATTTTACTTGCTACAGTGACAAGGACAGACTGGATTACGGATTTTGTAAATTTGTATTATTGCAGGTTACAGAGTTGCAATGCCGGCTTAAGAATGCCTGCTGGAGAATACCCTTTCCTGCAAGAGGTTAGCGTCATTCCTTTCCCACTTGCAGTGATGCAGGAGCCATTCAAGAGACAACAAGAGTTACCACAAACAGTAGACTTCATTACTCAGCAGTGGAGGTTGGGGCTTGGTTTACACATGCTTTCATGTAATAAATATAAAGCATACGAGTGGTTTGCTTAATCCGGTTTGGCATGTTCGTAGGAGATGTTTGTCCTGAAAAGAGTAAGAAAAATTTGAGGGATGTTTATGAATATGTTCTGCGTGAGATATTCCTCAAACATAAATATCATTTCAAGAGTCAAGAAATCTGGTTAAATCTATGCGAATAAAGAATAAGTGTGCAAACCACTACTAAATGCCTGTGAACACCAAGCTCACAGATGACACTGCTTGAAAAGCCATCATCAGTTGTCTTCCAGATTCACTCTATTCAACCACAATCCAACCATCTCTCTCATTTTCATTTGCGTTGTTAATCAGATACTCATAAAGATCCACCTTCTCATCACACTCTCCTCGCTTGTCAGCACATTTAAATCTGCATCCTTTATCACCCTAACCTGCTGCAAATCCTTTTGCAGTTCAGTCACTCTGCCTGCCCAACGAGTCTTCTAATCCTTCCTTATGATGAACAGTGATGAACATTGCGAATTTTGGGTGTTCGTAAAAGGTTGCGAAACAGTTTGCAAACAGTTTTTATGGCTGCAAACAGTTTATCTTGTTGCAAAGAAATTTTCAGCATCTTTGTGAATTTATTTTTTTTGCAAACAGTTGCAAATGTTTGCAAAACAGTTGGAAGTGTGGACATAGCTATCTCGGCTTTCAGTGTTACCAGTCGAGTGAGTATAAGAGAACTTGTGGAGAGCTGGACACGTCCCAACTTGTCCTCTAACACTCCGAAACGGAGGTGTTCCTTTGTCTCGCTTCATCAGCAAATCGGTCGTGACGCGCGAAGCCTCCGCACGGCTTTCCATGACAAAATCTCTTGTTAAAAGTGAAATCTGCCGGAAAATGGCTGATGTCCAGCTCTTGTGATAACCAGAGAAAGAGCACGATGGTCTCGTATCCACAGAGCCATCCATTTAGAAATGATCCAGTGGTTTGTGCTACGTTGTTGCAGCGCCGAGCGCGGCGCGCCGAGCGGCCTTATAGGGGTCCTTAAAGGGGTCCTTAAAGGGGTCCTTAAAGCTGTAGTTAAAGTCCTTATTCTCTGTGAAGCCCGTAAAATTTTCACCGAAAGCCAGATAAATTTTTCGAATGGTTTCCAGGTGCCAGTCTCTAACAGCTTCTGAAAAAATTATGATGGAAAAAAAGTCCTTTTCATTCCGCCATTTCCAGACAATGAAAATCCGACGAGGGGGTGGGACCACTCCTTCCACAAGGCGTGCTCACAGGCGAATGACGTCACCGACAGGCGTGGAAAAACTCACGCATGCGCACGAGGGTTCAAGCATGTCTGACGTAAAAACATATGAATGAAATCCATATAGTTTTTGAAAAAAATAAAAAGGACCTTTACTTTATGGACAGACCTCGTATAGGTGATTTACTGCCCCCTGCTGGAATGGCATGTGAGTCCAAACTGTAATTATCAATGTCCATTGTTGAGTGTTGTTAGCTAATATCTGTAGTTTTTCCAAAAATATTAGTCCTATCAATGTTCCGTTTTGGCGGTGTGCATCCCTCATCACTCATTCATCTTCAACTGCTTTTCTGGGGTTGGGTCACGGGGGCAACAGCTCCAGCAGGTGACCCCAGACTTACCTTTCCGGTGCCACATTGACCACCTCTGACTGGGGGATTCCAAGGCGTTCCCAGACCAGTGTGGAGATATAATCTCTCCACCTAGTTCTGGGTCTTCCCCGGGGTCTCCTCCCAGATGGATGTGCCTGGAACACCTCCCTAGGGAGGTGCCCAGGAGGCAACCTTACCAGACGCCCGAACGACCTCAGCTGGCTCCTTTCACCGCGAAGGAGCAGCGGCTCTACTCCGAGCTCCCCACGGATGACCGACCTTCTCACCCTATCTCTAAGAGAGACACCAGCCACCCTCCTGAGGAAGCCCATTTTGGCCGCTTGTACCCGCGATCTAGTTCTTTCAGTCATGACCGGTGTGCATCCTTAAACCAAAATACATAAACATACCAAACAGCAAATGTCAGCTCCCACCAGCTTTTTTCTGATCAAATTTAGGTACATACACACACACATGCACGCACACCCGCAGGCACGCAAGTACACAGACGCTATACCTTGCTTTTAATATATAGATGATTTACTGCCCCCTGCTGGAATGGTGTGTGAGCCCAGAATGTAATTATCAATATCCATTGTTCATTGTTCATAGCTAATATCCGTAGTTTCTCCAAAATATTAGTCCTATCAACTTTCTGTTTTCACTGTGTTCATTCTTGACCCAAAATACATAAGGATAACAAATGGCAGATGTCAGCTCTCCCCAGTTTCACCATGATTGAAGCCATAATCACCCACCTCCAGTTCTTGTGGCCTTACTTCCCTTACACTTGTACACATACTATGTCTACTTTTGTCCCCTCCATCATAGCAGCTCGGTCTCTCCATTGAACTGTCAACATTCAAAGTTCTCATTTTCACTTCCATATTGCTGACTGTCCCACTGCCTTCAGACAAGATCTCTGCCTATTCTTCTTCTTTGCCCAACAGTAGCACCGTTTGCACTGAACACCCTGCTGGACAATACCCGGACCTTGGTGGATCTCGTAGGGAAACTCAATTTGTGACCTGTATGTTTGGTTGGTCAAATTTTATACCAGGTACACTTCCTGGCCCAACTCTACTCATTTATCTGAGCTTGGGAATGGCACACACAATGCACTGGCTTCTGCAACCATTGTGGCAAAATTCAGTTACTTATGTCATCTGAAAATGGAGAGACTGTGTGTAAAAATTTCTATAATTCCTAAATGGTTCATGCAATTTGTAAACCCCTTGAATTAAAGCTGAAAGTCTACAGACCAAGCACATCTTGATTGCTTCATTTTAACTACACTGTAATGTGTACAGGGGCTAAATGACAAAAACGGTGTCACTGTCGAGCTAATTATAGGCTTGACCCTATCAGGTTAGTGAACACAGTATGTGCTGCAATAGCCATCCTTTCAAAAGTAAATGATTTGTACTTAAATCTGCTTGTGATATTTCGCTTCTCTCAACATTCAGTACAAATGATCATTTTCTGGCTGCATGGCCACTCTACTTGCAAAAAGTGACAACATCTAGGTGTGCAACTACATGCATATTGTGCTTGCAAGTGTTGCGGTGCGAGGTCTATGGAGTACAGTACGTCATGTCTGGCAAATGCCACCTTGTAAGCCTGTGGATGCATCAACCATAAACTAAGCCTAAGTTTGCACGTGCTTGGCAAGACACTGACCTGAGGGCAGAGGTTTGCTGAGCCATGTGACTTTATTGGGAAAATTAGTGTAAGTGGTGTGAGGAGTAGGTGGGTGGGGAAGTTGTTTGGAGCAGGGTTGGGAAACTGACAGGACAATTTACTAACTGGCCCCAGGGACACGTTTCACAGTTATGTTGCGGCTATTGATGAACTGCTCCCTGCAGTAATCATGATATTAAACATCAACACAGTTAAAATTACTCTGTGAAGAAATTTTGACCAGCGTCTGGCATTGTGACAAAGTGCTAGCAATCCAGAAGTAGACAAACATGGTGCTATCACTGCTGCAGCTTTGCATAGGTCCTTGACAACATCCAAACACTGCAATTTCATTTTGCATGACCTGAATCATTACACAAAATGCAGGTATTTTAGGTAGGCTGAAATTGTTTTATTATTTTTAACACAGTAATTGCAAGGCAAATGGTCTTAATTGTAACCCCGGCCTCTGAAATAAACAGGACTGAAAAATGAAAGTGGTAATTATGGTTTCCCTGGGCCTGATGTGGGATATGTGAAGCTGCTGCCAAGTGCGTTTTTATGTCACTGTTTCAAGCTCCTGCCCAATATAGACACACTGAATCACTCATCAGAACACATGCCTTAATGGAGGACAGTTCAAACATTCTGTCCAATACAGGACAGAGATGCTGAATCCAGCCAGCCTTCATTTCTTCCTCATTGGAATGTTCCATACGCTGTACCATCCACAACTACTCTGCCCGTAAGGCTGTGATGAATAGCGGAAAAACTGGATTTGACAAATAATATCTATCAGTGCTTCTTTCCCCCAAGAAACAGTTAGTTATGGGCGCAACCAGACAAAACACACAAATGTCATAATAACACACAGGAAGGCTTTGAAATATGCAAAATGACTGTGATATGAATTTGGCATCAGTGCCAGAGCGCAGTGAGAGCCAAACCCAGCAGAACGGGCATTAGTCTCACTTGAGTTAACTGTCTTTAATTTGTGTCTTTTTTGTGTATATTTAAACTGTAATAAAACCCTCTCATGTGATTACATTGTCCAGTTATTGTGCCAGTAGGTGGTTTATTATCATTATTATGTCCAACAAGGACATAATAAATTCATCAGCGTTTATTTATTTGTCTCTGTCTGCATGTTAGCAAGATTCCATCAATGCTACTGCACAGATTTTGATTAAATTTTCACTACAGATAAATATTAGACCAAGCAAGACTCCATTAAATTTTGGAGGTGATCCAGATCCGGATTGAGATTCAGGATCAAGTTTAACTTTATATAGGCTTTGAAGGATTACCTTTAGCAGGATTACGTCAAAGCTACTGCATGGATTCTCACCGAATTTTTGCCACAGATAGATATTAGGCCATGGAACACTACAGTAAATTTTGGAGGTGATCCACATCCAGATCTGGATCCAGATTCTGGATCAAGTTTCACTTTATATAGGCTTTGAAGGATTACGTCAAAACTACTTCACGTATTCTCACCTGATTTGCACCACAGATAGATATTAGTCCATGGAAGACTCCACTGAATTTTGGAGGTGATCCTGATTTGGATTGGCGGACATCAGAAATCTCAGATGGCTCCTGTTGTTATTATTAATTTTGATTGAATCCAGTGCTCCAGCATTGTCTCATCCAAATGCTTCAAAAGTGTAGACATTTGAATGCACAGTTGGATGAGAAGGTAATGAATGTTCCATAGCTGGTGAGGCTGTGACTGTCTTGATTCCATGACAGCAGTAAAGGTATCACTTGGGGTGGGCTCAGCACCAGAAGATTACCAGTTCGATTACACGTTAGACAGGAAAATCACTAAGGTCCCATGGGCAAGGTTTTTAAATCCCCAAATTGCTCCTCTGTCTTTGTATGTGTGTGTGATTGGGTGAACGTAAGGCATCATTATATCGGCTGAAAAAGCAATATAGAAATGTAGTCCATTTAGCACTTACTTTTTTGCATGGACTTGGGTTTTGCTGCCTCAGCTTGGCGTCCTCTTGTTGGATACCCCTACCAGGTGCTCGCTGGAGCCATTTTGCTGCTCTGCCAATGTTATGTTTGGCTGCAAAGAACTGAAGTACTGGCAGCTCTCAAACCCTCAAACCCATGCTCACACACAATACTCTGAGAGGTCCAAACCTGTCACATCCCTGGGAGTAATGATTTAGGGATCAAACTGGGCTTTAATTTGGCTGCTGTCTCTTTCAAGCTGTTTATGGACGATTTGACGACTAAAGCCTACACACAGAGAGATGGTAAACAACTGGATATGAAACATTCACAGCACCACTTTTCTAATAAGACATGCTTTGTACATTCATCACAAATGGATATAGTAGTTATGGCTGATAAATTATTTACTCTACAATTTAGAATTAGTCATCCCTTGGTGTCCAGTCTTAAGTGTAAGTTTGAAGGCCTGTACTGCATCTTTACCAGTATTAACATCTGCAGATCAAAACACACTGTGTGACTATCCAGAGCAATGTAACACAATGAGCAACATGCTTGTATAACAATAATAAAAATCTAGGTAAAAGGACAAATACTTTATATAATTCATAGTGTATATTCATGTTTTTGATCACTGTGGATGTTTGGTCACTTTCTAATATGCTATCAGATTTGTGGTAGCAGCTGTGAGTATTGTTAATGAGTAGTGACAGATTTTCCACTTTACAATCAAAAAGACTGTAGCCGCGAATGAAAATAACATGTTTCTTAATGAATTTCAGTCTGGATGCTTGGCAGGATGCTTTCACACAGAAATTGGCAACACAGTCTATTGAAAGGGACTTTTTGATTAAATAAAGAAGGATGAAAGTTATATGAGGAGATGGAATTTAAATGCAGAATTTATTACAGCCTTGAGGTCCAAAAGATTATCTTAACAGCAGTCTCTTCAGAACATTAACAAAGGGTTAGCAGAAATACTTGTGCAGTGGTCCCAAAGGACCATTCAACTTTTATTCATTAGATTTGAGAGAAAGCAATTAAACTGGTAAGTGTTTATAAGATATTGCAATGGTATCTGACTTGTAAGCACGCCACTGGGGAATGTCATAATGTCATAAAAACTATCACTGACTTCAGCACTATCAACCTGTTTTTGGGACATCTCATACAATCCCAAATCAAAAAAAGGTGGGATGGCATGGAAAATGCTAATTAAAGTAAACAAATAAATCAATAAATCACAGTGATTCATACACTTACTTTGACTTCTATTTGAGTATAAATCCAAGATATTTCATGCTTTGTGTGGTCAACTTCATTTCATTTAATATACATCTATTCCTGCATTTCAGGCTTGCAACACATACAGATAAAAAAATTAACATTAAAATGGGGCAGTTTAATGCAAAAATAAGATAAAAAAAAAAAGATGTTATTTCAAACAGTTGACGTCAACTAGGTGATTGCAATCATGATTGGTACAAACAGAGTATCCACGAAAGGCTGAGTCTTTGGGGAGCAAAGATGATCTCCAGTTTGTCAACAAATATGTCCAAAATTTTTGAAATCTTTAAAAACAATGTTCATCAAATAAAGATGGGAAGGGATTTGCATATATCTCCTTCCACTGTGCATAATACCATAAAAATGGTTCAAGGAATCTGGAGGAATTTCAGTGTGTAATGGGCAAGGACACAAGCTTAAACTGAGTACACGTGCTCTCTGATATCTTAGACGGCATCAAGGACCATTGTTCATCAATATCTGATATAACCACATAAGCCAAGGATTATTTTGGGAAACCTTTGTCAAGCATGGCAATAAATTACATTCACAAATGCCACTTAAGAAAAACTTCACTGCGCAAAAAGATGATGTTTTTACCTTGTTCAGATTGACTTCTCTGGTCTTGGAGGAATATGTTCCAGGCCATAAATGAATGGTGCATATTTACAAATGAAACAAAGATGGCTACACAAAATATGAAATATCTTCGATTTATAAGGTCAGCAATGAAATACAATTCAGAGTAAATGTATCAATCACTGCAGGTTTTTAATTTGCATTTCCATTGATTCTAACATTTTTTTCTGATTTAGGGTTATACTTTTTGATACAGTAGCAATGTATAAATTTGAATAATGCTGTGGAGCTAGCTAAGCGGCGGCCATTTTAGATGTATTGTTTTTTAGCAAAAGGAATGCATAAGTGATAATGAATATTGCATTTTGGCAAATTCGAGGAATTATCTCGAGCAGCCTTTTGTTATAACCCCCCCCCCACACACACACACATTTTCACACAGGTAATCACACAGCTGTGCAAACATACTCTTGGATGCACAAAGGAGGGATTGCAGATCCCCAAAATGAGGACAAGGTTTGTCCTATCACAGTATTTTAATGAGCAACATACATGAGTGAGGATGTAGGCATTTTGAACTTTACTGTTGGTTCCTGAACTCATTGGTGGAACAATGAAAATGGGTCATTATTTTGCTTTCCCTCTTATTTCTACCATTAACCTGCATTCTGCCTTTATCTCTACACAGCTCCTACGTGGCCTCCACTGATGTTGAAGTAAATTGAAGGATGAACAGCATCTTGGATGAAAAATGTAAGAGGCAGCTGGCTAAACATCTCCTGTGGGCACTTCTGCTTGGTCAGACCATATAAAACAACTGTAATGACAGGTCTGGAATCAGCTCAACCATCAACATCACCCTCACAGTTAATAAGTTGTGACTAGCCAGAAAGTAACATAATTTTCACCGCCAACCTTACAACACTCTCAGTGTGAGACTACGTTCAAGTTTGCCCTGAATATTGCAGGAGTGATAATGATAATAATGTGAAATTATGTTGTATTTGGAATACACATTTGTATGCAAGAGAATATGCACATATATGCATGTATAGTTGTGGACATAAATTTACATACACCTTAGCTAAATACATTCAAACTGAAGTTTCCCTGATTGCATGTGTTTCATTTGATCAAACAATATGTGTTTAAAGTCAGTTAGAATGTCTCCCTCATTTCCATATAATGTTAATTAAAAATATAACACAAACATATGAGCATGTGTTCTTTATAATTTGCAGTTGTTGGATTAATTCCTATAAGGGCCTATTGTCTTACGTACAGTTTGTACATGTTCAAATCAAATCAAATCAAATCATCATTTGTTCATGTTGTGTCAAATCAATGAATATTTGTAGATCACCTTCTGTGCATTTACAGGTATTAATGAGGCAAATTTAACGCCATAGGAAGTTAGCTTTGAGTTAGCGTGCACGCTAACTGACTCTAGAGGTGTTATCAGGTTCCAAAAACAGTGTTTTCAGTTTTTGAAGTGTTTATTTCTCGCTATCTTTTACATATTCTAATCCAATCATGTGAGATTTCAGACCATAAAAACATCGCGTTGATGGTGACCAAAATATTAGATTATTTCACATTTGATGTATTACTCCCACAACCTGACTGCGTTTGCTACGCAGATGTCAATAATGGTGCTGTCAGCTGAGAGCGAGACAAACTAGTGCAGCGACGACAATGCTGAAATGCGTGGATTTAAGCTACCATACGAAAGTATTTATGTAGATTCTGATACAGAATTAGTGCAGCTGATGAGATGCAGAAATCTGGGTCTGCTCACATAATTTGCAGTTTGGCATGAAGACGCTGTTGCTACGGAAACCTTTGACGAGCCGACCACACCCTTTCACACATATTTGGAAAGTGTTTTTTTTTTTTAACAGAAAAATAAACCATGCAAACAATAGAACTGGATTACAATGGGAATAACCCCATTGTGTCTGATGATTTGCGGACATTAATGCTGGATTTTACGGTCACAAATTAAGTAAAATGGATATTTGCAACTGTAAGATCCACCATTAACATTTGCAAATCATTAGACACAACAGGGTTATTCCCTAAATATATGACACAGAGGTTATATTTACACATAAATGAAACAGTTTTGCAGCTAGCTACCAGCCTGTGATGTCACCATGCTAATGACAGTGAAATGTCTTGTAAATAAGTTCAGAGATGTTACTGGGCTCCACAAACAGTGTTTTCAGTTTTAGAAGGCCTTATTTCTCACTAGCTTTTACATAATATATGAGAAACATGCATATAAACACACAAAATGAAGTGGCGTTGGAGAGACTGGCCACTGACATCACGGTGCAGCTCTACTCTGACTGGCTCTCACACCCGCCACTCAAAAAAAAACAACAACAAAAAAAAAACTGAACAGATTAAAACAATGTGACTTTTTAAAATCTCTTAAAATACCTCTTTAAAAAGGTCAAGGTTAGCCATCTTTGAACTTGTCCAAGGTCTGTGTCCCAAGAATGTTTCCTGTAAATTTGAAGCCTCTGGCAGTATGCTAAGCACAGACAGACGGACAGACGGATGGACAGACAGATAGGCGGATGAAAAACCTTTGCAATACCCAATGCTCATATTTGATGGCCTTGGGTAATAAAAGCTAAAAGATAGATTTATTTCAGTTTTCTTAGTAATGTTAGATTTTCAGTGGGTCAGTAGTTTTTAATACACCAAGGTGAATGCCTCATTAAGCCACACTGAAGGTGCCAAAAGATTCCAGTAACTGAAATAATGAGTTTTAAAGGCTTTCTGAATTGGCATAATTGGACGTTACTGGGAACCTTTGCATATTTAAGATCCTACCTGAAGAACCAATGCTTATTAAATCTGATTAAGCCAAGAGATCCATGGTTCCTCGTTCAGAAACACTCTCTAAAACAGTCATGGTATCTCAAGCAACTAAACAGTCAATATTCCAAAAGACAAACTTGGGAGCGGCACAGACTTACAACATTAAGGAATAAGGACCAAATTAACACATACATTGAGAAAATTAAATTTTGCTTTTAAGGTCCACCAGAACCTCAAAATCACAATTGAGGAATTGATGCAGTTGGAGGCATCAGATAGAAATGTGACAGTATCCATGTTAAGAAAACACTCCATCACTGTGACCTAAAAGGCTGAAAACCATGGATGAAATATTAACATTATATATATATATATATATATATATATATATATATATATATATAAAAAGATAGAAAAAATTTACAGTTGGTCACCAGGAGAAAGGCAGAGGATTTTCTTAAAAAGAAGACCTGAAAGTTCAGCTACAATTTGCCAGAAGGTACATCTGAGATGCCAACCTAAATTTGATGTTTTGGTTAAGAAAATCCTCCTCTATACCACTTCATCTGAAGCTGTATACCTGGGATACAATGCAAAACATGCACTGTGCACAATTTCTCCATCACAGCCACAGAAGCCTAACTTCTGGTTGTTTTGGGTTGTCTTGGTGGCTTTCGTCACTCTTCTCCTTCTTGCACAGTCACTCAGTTTTTCAGAACTGTCAACTCTATGCAGATTTACCATAGAGTGCCATACTGTTTGTATTTCTTCATAATTGATGTAATAAAGTCCAAGACATATTCAATGACTTGGAAATGTTCATGTATCCATCCTCTGACTGATCTGAAGAAACTGGCAATAAAAACTGATTATTACAAGTATTATACCAATGTATTCCATTATTTATGCAACTCATCATCTTGGCTTTTAAATTTTACTTCTTTATACAACCCCAATTCAACTGAAGTTTGACACTGTCTATAATGTAAATAAAAACAGAATACAATGATTTGCAAATCCTCTTCAACCTATATTTAATTAAATACACCACAAAGACAAGATATTTAATGTTCAAACTGATAAACTTATTGTTTTTTTGTGCAAATATTTGCTCATTTTGAAATTTACAGGTATTATACTAAAGCATTCCCACTACTTATGCAACCATTCATCTTGGTTTTTATATTTTAAATTAATTTCTACGTCAAGTTGTAGAGATTTGCTTTCAGTTTACATTTAGGGAAGGTAATTTTAGAAATTTTTATTTTTTAATTTTTTTCTTTGTTTATTTTTGTATTTGAAATGAAATAAACAATCCAATACTTTTGGAGGGTACTATACCCTGGGTCCCTCCTCTGTACATGACCAAACCATCTCAATCTCACCTCTCTGACTTTGTCACCTGAGCTGTCCCTCTGATATGTTCATTCCTAATCCTGTCCATTCTCATCATTCCCAAAGAGAATCTCAATATCTTCAGTTCTGCCACCTCCAGCTCTGCCTCCTGACTTTTTGTTAGTGCCACCGTCTCTAAGCCGTTCAACATAGTAGCTGGTCTCACTGCTGTCTTGTAGACTTTCCCATTCACTCTTGCAGATATTCTTCGGTCACAAATCACTCATGCCACCTTTCTCCACCCAAGCCACGTCTGCCTGCACTCTCTTCTTCACCTCTCTACCACATTCTCCATTACGTTGTTCAGATTTACTTTGGACTTTGGATTTAAACTCATCGACTTTCACCATTTCTACTCCTTGTAACCGCACTATTCCAATGGGCTCCTTCTCATTCACATGTGTACTCAGTCTTGTGCCTACTGACTTTCATTCCCCTGCACTCCAGAGCATATCCAGACAAAACAATGGAATAAGAATATTAAAACACAATAAAAGCAGGATCTACACCAATGGAACGGCAAAACTAAAACAATTTGGCTGCTGCTGGGACAAAAGACCTCCTAAATTGTTCAATTAATCATTGAGGCATCATGAGCTGCTGAATGAAAAAGGATGGCTTTTAAAGACCAAATAATCTTAACTTGGTTCTCATTCTCTTTTCCAGAATGGACTTCAGTGAGTCCAGATTAATGTCAATACCACAGCCAGCTGTCTTGATCAGTTTGTTGATTCTGTTTTTAAACATCAATGCAGATGCTGATAGAATAGTTTGCTGATGGAGATTAGAAATGATACTTCTGTTGGTTTTGAAAACACACTTGTTTTCTATTACCTTGAGTTCACACATGGACTTAAATTATTTTTACTGAACTATGTTGGTTTGTAATTGATGTATTTATTTGGTGTTTTGATTGCATCTGTTCTGAAGGATATTTAAAGTTTCATAGTGGCTACAGTGGTGGGTACATCACCATAACACTGATGTTACTGTGGGTTCAATGAGTCTGTAGTATAACGTTAGAACAAATGCCTATGGATCAGACATCCTGGATGTGATTCTCCAGGAAAGTGTCACTTTTTACATGTTCATGACAAATGTAGTTTCCCCCAAAACCAGAGTTTCAAACTGGAAAGAAGTTTATTGGGGTTAGGATTTGGGCAGATTATGGTTAGTGGTTATGGTTAGGCAAACCTACATGGCTAAAAATTCAGACACACTGACAGCAGACTCATTAATATAGCTTCCTGATATACTGCATTGAGTAGAGACACCATATTCAGCCTTAATTACCTCAGCCAAGGACGTAATTAAATTTATCTGTTTGTTTGCCTCTTAGCAGGATATCTCAAAAAGTGATACATGAATTTCAATGAAATTTGGTAAGCAGATAGATAATATTCCATGAAATAAGTGATTCAATTTTGGAGGTGATCCAGATTATAATCTGGAACTGAGATCCAGAAGAATGTTTGGCACATAATAGCATTTAACTCAAAACATTATGCGAGTATGTTGACAAAATTTGATGAACAGAAGCATAATGCCCTAGAAAATGAGGGATTGTATTTCTAATTTGATTCAGAAGACATTTTAGATCCAGGATCGAGAAGATATTTTAAGTAATATGCACCCTTGGTGGAGGTATAATCTCCCTGAGTGCCTTCTACATTTTGTTTGTTTGTTCAAAAAAAAGAAAGAAAAATATCTTTTTAACTCTTGTTTTGCTTTGTTGTGTAGAGTACACTGAAATTTTCTGGCTGAGAGAGCTATATAAGTACATATGATAATGATGATGATGATGATTATTATTAACTACTTGGTTATGGTCCTGAGGTTCTGGTGGACCTAAAGTTTATGAAGTCCTATTTCCTACTTTGGGCTTCTGTCCTCAGTTATGTATGTATCCATAACTGTGTGTATGTGCATGAGAGCCATAGCATGTAAAGACTACATTTGGCACCACGCTCATATATATCAGTCCAACAGAAGTGCTTTGGCAGCAGACAAGAACATTCTGCAAGACTTTGGTTTTTCTGTTTCTTGTCACTTGAGGGTTGTTAAAAATGGATTTATTATGGGAATGCATCCCAAAATTAAATACAGAAAGTTAGAAGCAGCTCAGAGGTCCAGTGCTTTTGCATTGCTGTACAGCACTTGAGCCAGATTTCTTGTCATTCTCAGTAGTACCTATAAAGCGATGATGGGGCAGTACTGTTGAACTGTGCAGTGGAGCATGTACTGCAACGGTAGCATCCCATCTTGTTTAATGGCTGAGTTTTCTTGGTGAATTCTGGTGTTCCTGAGGAATATGTTCTGGATCCTACTCTGTTCAATGCTTGCAGAGACTGGGTGTTGTGTAGGATTGTCGAGTACAGTGGCTTTGGCACATTTGTCATTGAGGAATGTTTTGCTGACCTTGGACTAATGGATGGTGGAAGGATAAGATCCTTACATTCAGTAACTTCCTGGACTTGGCCATCGAGTCAAACTTGTAGATGGATGCATTCACTTCGGCAGTGATATCTATACCTCTGGGTCCTTGATCTTTCAGATTATAATATACCTGTTAAAATCTTCTCGAGTCATGAGGTGTTTGGCGATGCCAATACTTTGCAGGAGAATGAAAGTCCAAGGGCCCTTGTACTTATTGTCTAACTTTATTCTTGTGAGAGTTGGAAACTCTCCAGTGATCTACACTGGAATAAAGGAAACATGACTTCAATATATATTGTGTTTCAGTATTATTGTATTTCTTTCTTGTGTTTCTCAATTAGAACACAAGAACATTGTTTTTGGACACATTCAAATCATGGAAGTCCAATAATTTTTTTTTTCAGTGTGAGGTGATGAGATATCTTTGGCCGTAGGTCTCTTTGGAGGTTCCTTTGGTTTTGTTTGAATGCCTTTGTGTCAAATGAATTGTGACTTACATTGTGTGGGAGTGTCAACTATGACATTATGACCATGTGGTGTAATTCTCCAGCATGATCCAGCATTCCAGTGGCTCAGTGTTGAGGACTCAGCAAATGGAAAAGACCAATGGGACACCCATGTTTCACCTGAGAAACTTCATAGCACAAAGATCGCTACCTTCAGGAGGTGGGATGGACCCGTCACCTGCCAGGATGATGTCACAGACTAGACCTGACCTGAACAGAGGTTGATGGATTGAAGCCAGTTGACAACCATAACTGAACCAAGCCTTCTGTTGTTTAAGTGCGCAAGTTCATGACGACAGATAATCACAGGTCACATGGTTTAACAAGAAGACTTTTGCTCTGCTTTTGATATGATGAAAACAAATTGTACTGGAAGCATAGCATGGATGTCATGATGGTCTCACTACAGTTAGTGAGCTTGTTACCGGGGCATCTGTACCTCTTCCTCCTTACATTCAAAGACAGCTCATCTCGTGTTGATCAAAATCATCATTACACAGATTTATACATGAGACACGTCTGAGATCTAGTACTTCTGAACAAAGTAAATCTTCTGAAGATTTGATTATACATACTTTTAAACTCTTTGACAGGAACTGTCTGTACTTGGTGTCTTGGATGGCTGCTACATTAAGGAGCATTAAATAAATGAAAACAAAATGAAGGAATCTGTCATTACCATAATGCTTAGGTATGAAGCAATGAATCCAGTGAGGTAATCTTGATCTTGACTGTGTAACAAACAGAAAAGTTTGAGTGCATTCAAGGACGGTTCCCCCTCTGAATTTCTGTTGATCAATTAAGTCCATTATGTTAATCTGGGATGCACTCCATGTTCCCTGTGGCTGTCGGACCACCCGGGAACCAGGATGAGCCAAGACACAGAGGACAGGGAGACAAGTTCATATCCGATGAATGTTGAATGAGGTCATCAAATCCTGAGTCCAGGGCCATCCATCCTCCTGCTGAGGTCACCTCAGGGTCTGTTGCAGCGGCTTGGAAATACAACACGTCTGAGGAGTCTGGTCTCTTAACATCTTTAAAGAAGACATGCTAAAATGAAGATTTATCAGTTTATTTTTATTTGTGTTCTCATTTGCCAAAGACTTAATGGGGCCCAGATTCCTCGTGCAAGATACCATTTAAACTTGATGCACCAAGGGGTGGAATCTAACACGCACACACTGCTTCACGTAAATGTAGTCTGGGAAATGAATGCTCAGTCAGATCACATGAAACATCTAAAAACATAAGAGGCATTCTTAGTTCCGCTGGATCCAGGTGAGTGGGAACATCTGCAGCTTTTAGGAGGACATGAAGTATTCTTTGTGTTGGACAGAGTGGCACTGGTGGCGGTTTAGCGCTGAGGGTCTGTTCCTTTATGTTGAGACACTGCATTAAGACCACGTCAGTCAATGACCCAGAGAAGGAGCCGTGACTAAAATTAAAGAGGCAGAAAAGCCAAGAATAGCCTCGGAATGAGAGGAAGGAGTGAATTACTGCAGCGATAAGCCACGATTCCTACACATGCAGTTGGACCACGATGGGGCTGGGGCACGCAAATTGGTACCAGCTGTGTGGCCTTGGAGTATGCGGCTGCGGACAGCAGACAGGGTCCAACTATGCAGATTAATCATTTACTCATATAACACAGCCACGTTGGTAACCTCAGGCGCTCACTGCATTTATCTCCATTCATGTGCGGTGGTACTCAGTTGGCTTTGCGTGGCACTGAGTGTGTGTGTGTGTGTGTGTGTGTGTGTGTGTGTGTGTGTGTGTGTGTGTGTGTGTGTGTGTGTGTGTGTGTGTGTGAGAAAGAGAGAGAGACTCAGACAACAATGCTCTTTTCAGTCTGCCCAGCCTGCTGAGGGAAAATTCTTGCCCCCTGTCAATCAATCATCTCATCACTCACAATCATGACTAATGCAATCAATGTTGGACCCCACCCCCCCCTTCAGCACCATTCACTCCTATCATTCAGAATAATCCTCTCTGTTAACAATCTTGGTGTCAATCTGTTTTTCAGTTTTGGTTTTGGTAGAAAACATTTTGCCCGCATTTTGGTTTCTAACACATTCCTCAGTTCTAACACCCAGTTTTCTAAGAATACCAAGTTCTGGGAACATTCCGGTTTACTGTATTTCAGAGAGCTATAATTCAGTTTTGTGGGTTTTTTATTATTATTTAGGAAAGTGTAATTTTTCAAGTGAAGTCAGTGACACACGAAGAGCGCACCGACTGCCCCACACACACTTCATTTTACAGATGGGGGTTAAACACTCAGCCTCATGTTGACAGACATTTTACAGTTACAGACATACATGACACACATATAAACAAAAAGTACTGGCTTTTTGAGTGGTTGGTTTACAGAACGAGACCCCCGCGCACTGCTTAGTGAGGCTGCTGTTTAAAGAGCCATTTTTACAGGTCTATAAAATATTAGCCTGAACCACTCGGCTCTTGTGTGTGTGGATAAGCCACATCTGAAGCTTGCTGGTTTGTCGTGAGTGGCTGCGGGGAACAAGAGCTAATGCCGTGGCTTGGTCTCCTTCCTATAACAACACAGACTACTTCGATGGTCCCACCATAACAGTCAACACCGCCGCTTGGGTCTTGCTCACTGTAGGTTTTTAAACATCGTGCGCGCCAGGGGGACTCGAACTGTGTTTACTGACAGGTGTGTTGGGCCTGTTGCCAGGTGTAACTGTCAGACTGCTGGTCCGCTGACATCACCGCGCACGTTAGCCTGGGAGTGGATGGTAGACCTGTGTGGAGCTATTTTATTTAATTTATTTATATAGCGCCAAATCACAACAAAGCTGCCTCATGGCGCTTCACACAAGTAAGGTCTAACCATACCAACACCTAGAGCATGCGCACAGGCGACATTGGTAAGGGCCCCTACACACATAGTACAGAGTTTGGACGAAGTGCACACTTAGTGCGCATGATGCAGGAACCGTGTGCAAACCGTGTAATGTCGTCCCTGCCTCCAACGCTTCGTACACCTGTTGCTATAACTGTTTGCACACACAGCGCCTGAAAGACAAAGTGTGCACTGTGCGAACCCATTGCACCCTCTCGCAGCAGGTGCTGGACAAATTCCAGGTGACACTCACGAACATCTAACACCGCTCGCATGGCACTTAGAAAATGTATGGCCAGTCGCACTCTTGGCACAATGGCAGACTGCAGACAATCACTTTCGTATTCAAAGAGAACTTTGTCTAAGTCCTACACAAGTGTGGCTTTGGTGTGTGCGCTGAGATGACAGGAGGTGTGTCCTCCCACTGAAGCGGCTGTGGAAATCTGTGGATCTGGACATTCCAGCTGGACACCACATACTGTGTTTGGATGGACATGGACAAACGACTGCCCTCTGTGATATGCGTGTGTCTGTTTGCTGTTATCAAGTGGACATAAATAAAAATATATATCACTGTGGCGATGTGCTGCAGCGAGTGCGCACATGACGCACATGGTGCGCACATGGACAGGCTGCTCCCAGTTTGAAACAGACTGTCAGAGCAGAACACGCACCAGGCGATCTCACAATCACATCGTCCACGTGAGCTCTGTTCCACATGACGCGATGTCCTGCAGCGGGTCGTCAACAAGACGCGCGCGCGTGGCCAGTTGGAGACGCACCAACAGATGTGGAAATGAATGAGATGAGCGAACTGTTTCTCATTCATGTCATTTCATGACTTCATGACTTTACAGAGGAACAGACGGATCATATTTGTATTGCTCACTTGATAAAGGCAGTGTTTTTATATGGTGTGGGATTTTAATTATTTTTTTTGTAATACTTCCATGTCCTTCCTGATATGAGGCAGCTTCCCGCAGCTTTCAAAGAACAGTGCTGTAGCTCAGTGGTAAAGTCTCTGACTGGTAATCAGAGCTTTTGGACGCGTGGGTTCACATCCAGTGGGTCGTATGTTTTTTTTTTCCACATAAGCGCCGCGATGTGGTCCCACAGGTACCAGCTGGCTTTAATTTTTTTAATATTCCACAAAAGCAGTGCAAAGTGGTCCCACAGGCACCGACTGGTTTTCATTTTTTTATATTCCACATAAGTGGTGCAATGTGCCGTAGCTGGCACTGTGTGTTCCTGCCCAAAAGACACTAGTGCGTGCATGAACTCTTGCACCGGGTTCGTGCACGCCTGTCCATCAGTGCGAAGTTTCGTGCGCAATGTTTCGTGCACTAATTTTGAACTGTTTCGCTGTTTTTGTCCAAACACCGTGCAAACTTCACACTATATGTGAAGGGGCCATAAAGAAAAACTCCTTCTGATGATACTGAGGAAGAAACCTCAAGCAGACCAGACTCAAAAGGGTGACCCTCTGCTTGGGCCATGCTACCGACACGTTTGACAATACAAATATACAGGAAATTTTGGGAGTCCATGCTGGTGCACAGGACGGGAGACCTGCAGAAGAAGACACCCACTCTTCCACTATTCCAATCAAATTCTCAAAGAAACCATTGTTAGAGGTGCTATTTTTTAAAAAGCAAAACAAAAACTACACTACAATGCTACTTTTTGATTTAGAAAAAAAATCCCACAATGCAATGCATTATCTTTGACAGTTATAATAATTTGGCTTATGTGACACCACACGTTGCCAGTTGTGCAAAACGATGATGTGAGCTGTAAATATCTAAATTTACAGCTCATCACTGATGTGTGCACAGAGATCCTTCAGTTTCACTAAAACAGATTCAGACTTCTGGCTAAGAAACGCTGAGTCATCATATTGAGGGCAGATGTTTATGATCACATTAGCTGACATCTTTGACAATAATTCCTTTTTTTGTCAACTCGTATCC
Source organism: Thalassophryne amazonica (assembly GCF_902500255.1). NCBI lineage: Eukaryota > Metazoa > Chordata > Actinopteri > Batrachoidiformes > Batrachoididae > Thalassophryne > Thalassophryne amazonica. Next base: position 49,435,477 of record NC_047113.1, on the reverse strand, counting down.
AGACACAATTCTCATGTGAAGTTGAGCCTTTGTTGTTTGAAGCTTTCATCAAAAAACAAAACAAAAGACATCCAAAGTTTTATTATTCAATATAAATACAGTCCCTTCATATGGTGTAAATAAGGGCCCTATCTTGGTGGCAGATGCAAGAACAAGCTACGCAGTGGGCATGAATCCTTTTGGCGCATATTCGAGTGCACACTGTAATAAAGCTGGGGGAAATATGGGGCACAAAGCCATGTGCGGGGTGCAAAAGTTGGATTAACTGTTGATTTGATATGAGCGTATTTTAATCTGAGCGTAATATCAGCCAGTCAGAGTGGCACCTGTCTGTAACTTTAAACTGGAATGCACCAGGCACATTGCGCTGTGGAGTCAAGAAAGAGGATGGAAGTGAAAGGATGTCTGATGGGTAAGTGCCAACAGATATCAGGTCACCAAAGCTCCCTGAGGTGCAGTAATGAGTGGCAAGGTGAGTGTCTGCGCTTCCATCAGGAAAGGGAGGTTAGGTAGTATTTGTTTTTTTCATCACATACAACATTGCTTTATTTTGCAACCTCACATCAGGTCAGGTTAGGTCGAGGAGTCGGCAACTAAACATTTTGGAAGCTATTTATTAAAAAGAATGATTTCCCCATTGAATGCTTCATATTGGTGATATCAGGGATTGGGAGTGGCTTTACATATCATAACTTCATACTATAAATACAGTATTTTCCAGATTGTAAGTATAAGGCAAAAACCATACACACTCACTGGCCACTTGATTAAGTACTTCTTGCTAGTACTGGTGTCGCAGACCGAACGGTCCTCCCCTAACAATTGGTCCGCCCTACCTCCACTGTGCGTACATCAATTCAGAGTCTCTTCACCCAAAGTGATCAAATGGATTAACAGGATTATTAACCATCAGATGATAAAGGTAAAACCTCTTAAATCATTCTAAAGTCAGTTTTAAGCAGAAACGAGGCGATACTTGGTGACGCTTTGAAATGACCGACGTTCAGTGAACACATCAGCTAGCAGCTCATACTCAGACTCACTTTATTGTCACTCGACCGTTACAGACAGAACAAAATGCAGATTCTCCAGGTCTTGGTGTAATTAACCGGGACAATTTAACCTAACCTTTGTAAACTTTTGCAATGTACAATATGCGCACCCCTGTGGCCATAGAATATATATACAAGGTACAGGGTCGGCAGCAGCAGAGTATTAAGAAAGTGACAATGTGCATGTAGTGCAATGCTCACACTTTGGTGGTGGATGTTGAACTGTTCAACAGTCTGACAGCATTAGGGTAGAAACTGTTTTTCAGTCTAGACATTTTTGCCCGGATGCTGCACAGCCTCCTTCCAGAGGGAAGGGGTGTGAACAGACTAGGGTGGGTGGAGTCTCAGAGAATGCAGGTGGCTTTGTCTCTACATCTGGAGATGTAGATGTCCCCAATGGGCGTTAAGCTGCATCCATGGTCCTCTGTGCAAACTTCACCACCTGCTGCAGCGTCTTCTTCTCTGCCACCGTGCAGCCACAGAGAGGCAGCAGGAGAGGACATTCTCCACTGCACAGCTGTAGAAGGCCCTGAGGATGTCTGTGTTCAGTCTGGCCCTTCCCAATTTCCTCAAAAAATAGAGGCGTTGGCGGGCTTTCTTGATGACAGCCGTGGTGTTGGTGTGCCAGGTGAGAGTGTTGGAGAGGTGGACTCCAAAATACCCGATGGAGGAGAGCTACACGCAGCTGCTAGCTGCGATGCTCTGATCACTTACACCGTCTTTTATGATGAAATAGTGCTGAATTTATATGGAAATGATTGTTGTACAAAGGTTTCAGATATCTGTCGCTGTCAGGGTTTGAAATTTTGTCTTGTTTATTTTTTGGTCTGTTTTGTTATTTCTTTTTGGTTCACTGCTTTTCTGTGTGTTCATTCTGTTGCTGGGTTTGTCTGCTTGGGTCTGTCTGTCTCTATCTCTCTTGTCTGTCCCTGGGTTTTTGGTGGTGGGCGTCTCTCTCTCTCTCTCTCTCTCTCTCTGTCCACACCCTTGTTCTGGTGCTTTCAACGCACACCTGTTCCTGATTTGCTGCTCATCATCTGGGTTATATAAGGTTCACTGGGTGCAGTAGTTCCTTGCCAGATTGATGTGCCTTGTGCCTTCTCTCCAGCTCTGTTGTTCATGATCCATAGTCCTGCCTGCCTCGTTGTGAACCTGACCTCCTGCCTGTTTGAACGACCACGCCTTAGCCTGATGATTTTTGTACTGCTGTGTTTTTTGGTCTGCCTTCTCATGTACTGACCTCTGCTATCCACACCAGTAAAGCCTTTTACTAATCAGAGCAGTTTGTTTGAGCCTCGCATTTGTGTCTAACCGTTTTTGACCAACCAGCCTGTCAGTCGCTGAGACAGATGATGACTGGAGTGAGGTTTTAAGTAGAAATGAGGTAATAATCAGTGAGCTGTGGCTAATGATGCATGTGCAGTGAAGACAGGGGTGACTGATTTTCTAGGGGGGGCCGTTCGGTCGACGACACCGGGTTGGAGCTCCTTTTGCCTTCAGAACTCTCTTAATTCTTAGAATCAACAAGGTGTTGGAAACATTCCTCAGAGATGTTGGTCCATGTTGATGTGACAGCATCATACAGTCTGCCCATTCTCCTCTGACCTCTGACATCATCAAGGCAATTTCATCCACACAACTGCCACTCACTAGATATCTTTCCAGACAATTCTCTATAAACCCTAGAGATGGTTGTGCATGAAAATCCCAGTAGATCAGCAGATTCTGAAATACTCAGACCAGCCCATGTGGCACCAACAACCATGCTACATTCAAAGTTATTTAAATCTCCTTTCTTCCTCGTTCTGATGCTCAGTTTGAACTTCAGGAAGTTGTCTTCACCACGTCTAGATGCCTAAATGCATTGAGTTGCTGCCATGTGATTGGCTGATTAGCTATTTGTGTTAACAAGCAATTGAACAGGTGTACCTAATAAAGTGGACAGTGAGTGTATAAGTTGCATTGGAGTATAAGTCATAACTTTTTCCCCCCTGTATTATCAGCTCTTTAATTTTAAAATTTTGTGCATTGTTATAGTGTACTTTTAATTATTGGCACTTATTCTTTTATTGTTGGAGTTTATTTCATTTTGTGCTTTGATTCCTGGGAAAGTCCAATAGAAAAAGTTATTATAATAATTATTAATAATGAATGCATTATTTTTGGTATATAAGCAGGGGAGTATAAGTCACAGGACCTCCCACACTATGAGAGATGATTGAGACGTTTTGAGTCTGACCATCTTTTGCATTCTGAGAAACCAACATTTCTTGAGAATGTGTGTAGTTTTGATTCACTGGGTGCAACTTTGAGAAATGTTTGTTGTTGGTCAGAATGCAAAAGATGGAGAACCACACCCTACTTTTTCTGGGTCAGGTTCAAAACTTGTCAATCCCCCCTTGTAATTTTCCTTTGCTGAAGTGGACAGTTTGTTTTTGTTTTTAAACTCATTGCAGTATAAATAATGAAGCTGCATGGAACCAGTAGCACAAGAAGTTGTATGCTTATAATGTTAGAATACAGAATGAGTGAAATACCTGATTTCACATACAGTTTCTCTCCAGCAGTTATACTTTCTGAGAATTCGGAGCAGAACACTTGCTTTTCCCTAGCAGAGATACAGAAAACCCAAAAAAGGAATTAAACAGGATTCGGGTTTGATACCAGACATGCCACACGTCTGCCAATGTTGAATGTCTGCACTTCTCTCTCTCTCTCGCTCTGTATTTTCCACCCCCCCACCATAACTCTTTTACATTTACGACTTCTTGGTAAAGAAATATCGTTACTGATTGGATTGTAATAACACTCTAAAGCAGCTCTGGCTCCATCTGTGATGCCAATGAACTACACTATCCCCAAACCAGAGCTCCTGTTCGCTGGTCAGACAAACAGAAACTAAACAAGTTAAAGGAACATATGAAGCTTTAATAATTCCTGCCTGCCAGAAGAAAGTATCAGCAGGGTGTATAGTGGAGAGCGCCATATGCACGGAAGTGCATACAAACGTTTGTACTCACATAGTAGATATGTTGAAACATTTCATTCATTCATTCATTCATTTTCTGCTGCTTATCCAGGTCAGGGCTGGATGTAGACCAAAAAAATCTACATCAGGGTGGCAATAGACCAAACAGCACATCCCATTCTTCCTTATCCTCAACCAAGTCCTCCAACTGTTCTTGGGGCATCCAGAGGCATTCCCACCCCATCTGGGTAATACAACCCCAATTCCAATGAAGTTGGGATGTTGTGTAAAATGTAAATAAAAACAGAATACAATGATTTGCAAATTCTCTTCAACCTATATTCAACTGAATACACCACAAAGACAAGATATTTAATGTTCAAACTGATAAACTTTATTGTTTTGTGCAAATATTTGCTCATTTTGAAATGGATAGCTGCAACACGTTTCAAAAAAGCTGGGACAGTGGTATGTTTATCATTGTGTTACATCACCTTTCCTTCTAACAACACTCAATAAGCATTTGGGAACTGAGGACACTAATTGTTGAAGTTTTGTAGGTGGAATTCTTTCTCATTCTTGCTTGATGTATGACTTCAGTTGTTCAACAGTCCGGGGTCTCCATTGTCATATTTTGTGCTTCATAATGTGCCACACATTTTCAATGGGTGACAGGTCTGGGCTGCAGGCAGGCCAGTCTAGTACCTGCACTCTTTTACTACAAAGCCACACTGTTGTAACACATACAGAATGTGGCTTGGCATTGTCTTGCTGAAATAAGCAGTGACGTCCCTGAAAAAGACGTTGCTTGGATGGCAGCATGTGTTGGTCCAAAACCTGGATGTACCTTTCAGCATTGATGGTGCCATCACAGATGTGTAAGTTGCCCATGTCATGGGCACTAACACACCCCCATACCATCACAGATGCTGGCTTTTGAACTTTGTGCTGGTAACAATCTGGATGGTCTTTTTCCTCTTTTGTCCAGAGGACACGACGTCCATGATTTCCAAAAACAATTTGAAATGTGGACCCATCAGACCACAGCACACTTTTCCACTTTGCGTCTGTCCATTTTAAATGAGCTCGGGCCCAGAGAAGGTGACGGTATTTTTGGATGTCGTTGATGTATGGCTTTCGCTTAGCATGGTAGTGTTTTAACTTGCACTTGTAGATGAAGCAACGAACTGTATTAACTGACAATGGCTTTCTGAAGTGTTCCTGAGCCCACACAGTAAGATCCTTTACACAATTATTTTGGTTTTTAATGCAGTGCTGCCTGAGGGATCGAAGGTCACGAGCATTGTGTTGGTTTTCGGCCTTGCCGCTTACGTGTGGTAAGTTCTCCAGATTCTCTGAATCTTCTGATTATATTATGAACTGTAGATGATGGAATCCCTAAATTCCTTGCAATTGAATGTGGAGAAACATTGTTCTTAAACTGTTGGACTATTTTTTTTCATGCAGTTGTTCACAAAGTGGTGATCCTCGCCCCATCTTTGCTTGTGAATGGCTGAGCCTTTTGGGGATGTTCCTTTTATACCCAATCATGACACTCACCTGTTTACAATTAGGTGTTCTTTGAGCATTCATCAACTTTCCTGTACCATCCCAACTTTTTTGAAATGTGTTACAGGCATCCATTTCAAAACAAGCAAATATTTGCACAAAAACAATATGTTGTGTGGGCCGCTGAAGAGGAGGTACTGCTGGCCCACCACCACCAGAGGGCGCCCTGCCTGGAGTGCGGGCTCCAGGCACCAGAGGGCGCTGCCGCCTCACAGGAGCAGCCAAGGTGACAGCTGTCACCCACCTCTCTGCACCACCTCCTGCCCGGATCATCGATGGCGAGCCGGCCTGGACTGTGCGCCGGCTTCTGGATGTTCGACGGATGGGCCGGGGTTTTCAATACCTGGTGGACTGGGAGGGGTACGGCCCTGAAGAACGCTCCTGGGTGAAGAGGAGCTTCATCCTGGACCCGGCCCTCCTGGCCGATTTCTACCGCCGCCACCCGGACAAGCCTGGTCGGGCGCCAGGAGGCGCCCGTTGAGGGGGGGGTCCTGTTGTGTGGGCCGCTGAAGAGGAGGTACTGCTGGCCCACCACCACCAGAGGGCGCCCTGCCTGGAGTGCGGGCTCCAGGCACCAGAGGGCGCTGCCGCCTCACAGGAGCAGCCAAGGTGACAGCTGTCACCCATTAACCAAAACAGCTGACATCCATCAGCGGAGGGGTATATCAGCTGGACGGCATCTCCACCTCATTGCTGAGATATCGCTCTATCAAAGAGGTAACGATCTCAGCCAAACGTGCTATTAACTGAAGCCGTAATACTTGTTGGTTGTTTGTAGGACAGCTGACTACTGGACTGGACATATTTGGATAAGTACTCACCTTCCTACATTTCCATATTGTTTTTGACGAGAGGTGGAGGTGGTGTCTCCACCCTCCGTGTTGCTGGGTGCAGCCGCACCCACACCTGACTGTTTCTGTTCCTCGCCAGCAGTACCGGATCCGACGAGCAGAGGCAGTGGCCACCTGGGAGTTCGGGACTTGGCGGCTCCAGTATTCCCGGGGTTCGGTGGCAGAGGAAATCGGGTTGGTTCCGGTTCGACTTGGACAGACGTCTCCTATCGTCGAGCCTGCCCACACGACACCGCTGTAATTGGACTCAATCTCAATATTGTAATCGGTTGTGTTTGTTGTGCCTATTTCACAACAGTAAAAACAGTGTTATTTGACTCCTCCATTGTCCATTCATTTGCGCCCCCTGTTGTGGGTCCGTGTTCCTACACTTTCACAACAGGATATCTCGGCCAGCGTCATGGATCCCGAGGGGCGTCAACCGGCTGTTGAACGGCCAATGGAAGAACAGGGCGCACAGGCGTCCTCAGGAGGGGTGATCGGTGAGTTGCAGCGGATCCTCACCGCTTTCACGACTCGGTTGGATTTGATGACCGAGCAGAACGTCCTCCTGAACCGCAGGGTGGAGGCTCTCGCCGCGCAGGTGGAAGAGCGCCCTCCGGGCGCCGCTGCGGCTCTCCCTCCCGTCGACCCTGTGCGTAATAGTGACGTTCCACTGGTCGTTCAACGACCCCTCCCACCTTACCCTGAAGCTTACATAAGCCCCCCAGAGCCGTACGGAGGCTGTGGGAGATGTGCGCAGATTTTCTTATGCAGTGTTCGCTCGTCTTCGCACAGCGTCCCGTCATGTACGCGACAGATGCTAGTAGCTTATGTAATAAACCTGCTTCGCGGCGAGGCACGCGCTTGGGCTACAGCGCTCTGGGAGCAGAATTCACGGCTCCTTCTGACATATGATGGGTTTGTGAGGGAGTTCAGAACCGTGTTCGATCACCCTAATAGAGGAGAAACCGCTTCAGCCGTGCTACTGTCAATGAGACAGGGGCGTCGGAGCGCAGCTGCCTATGCAGTCGACTTCCGCATCGCGGCTGCGAGGTCCGGCTGGAATAGCACTGCTCTCCGCGCCGCCTTTGTAAACGGACTGTCTTTGGTTCTTAAGGAGCACCTGGTGGCTAAGGACGAACCGTGGGATTTAGATGGGCTCATCGATCTTGTCATACGGCTAGACAACCGGTTAGAAGAACGTCGTCGGGAACGAGACGAAGGGCGTGGCCGGGCACACGCCGTCCCTCTCCCTTCCGGTTCCGACCGCGCTCCGCCTTCCCCACGCTCCACGGCCCCCGCGCTCCGTGTGGCTACAGCTCCCCCTGTTGACGAAGCTATGGACACGAGCAGGGCAACATTTAGGGCACCAGATGCACAGAGGAGGCGGGCCCGCGGAGTATGTTTTGTTTGTGGCTCGATAGAGCATCATGTAAGAGACTGCCCCGAGCGGTTAAACACCAACGCCCGCCCCTAGAGACTGGGCTAGGGGTGGGCCGAGACATTCACGTGGGACACACCCACATTGCTACACGACTCCCAGTTACGATCCTTTATGAGGAATCAACCCTGAAGGCCCCAGCACTGGTGGACACGGGCTCTGAGGGGAATCTGTTGGACAGCAGATGGGCCAGGGAGATAGGGCTCCCTCTGGTGGCGCTTACCTCGCCTGTGCAGGTTCGAGCACTAGATGGCTCCCTACTCCCTCCAATCACACACAAGACACCCCCTGTAACTCTGGTGGTGTCAGGGAATCACCGGGAGGAGATCGAGTTTTTTGTGACTCCTGCCACCTCCCGTGTGATTTTAGGATTTCCCTGGATGTTGAAGCACAATCCCCGGATTGATTGGCCGTCCGGGGTCGTGGTTCAGTGGAGTGAAACCTGCCATCGGGTGTGTCTAGGTTCCTCGGTTCCTCCCGGCTCCCAGGCTAAGGAGGAGGTCAGAGTCCCGCCCAATCTGGGGACGGTGCCGGTGGAGTACCACGACCTTGTCGACGTGTTCAGCAAGGATCTGGCGCTCACTCTTCCCCCCCACCGTCCGTATGATTGTGCCATTGATTTGGTTCTGGGCAGTGAGTTCCCGTCCAGTAGGCTGTACAACCTCTCACGGCCTGAGCGCGAATCAATGGAGACCTACATCCGGGACTCGTTAGCCGCCGGGTTGATCCGGAATTCCACCTCCCCGATGGGTGCAGGTTTCTTTTTTGTGGGTAAAAAAGACGGCGGACTTCGTCCATGCATCGATTACAGGGGACTGAACGATATCACGGTTCGCAATCGATACCCGTTGCCCCTGTTGGATTCGGTGTTCACACCCCTGCATGGAGCCCGAATTTTCACCAAGCTCGATCTCAGAAACGCGTATCACCTGGTTCGGATCCGGAAGGGAGACGAGTGGAAGACGGCATTCAACACCCCCTTAGGTCACTTTGAGTACCTGGTCATGCCGTTCGGTCTCACAAACGCTCCCGCGACTTTCCAAGCGTTGGTTAATGATGTCTTGCGGGATTTCCTGCACCGGTTCGTCTTTGTATACCTAGACGATATACTCATCTTTTCTCCGGATCCTGAGACCCATGTCAAGCATGTACGTCAGGTCCTGCAGCGGTTGTTGGAGAACCGGCTGTTTGTGAAGGGCGAGAAGTGTGAGTTCCACCGCACGTCTTTGTCCTTCCTGGGGTTCATCATCTCCTCCAACTCCGTCGCTCCTGATCCGACCAAGGTTGCGGCGGTGAGAGACTGGCCCCAACCCACAAGCCATAGGAAGTTGCAACAGTTCCTAGGCTTTGCTAATTTCTACAGGAGGTTCATTAAGGGCTATAGTCAGGTAGTTAGCCCCCTGACAGCCCTGACCTCGCCAAAAGTTCCCTTCACCTGGTCGGATCGTTGCGATGCCGCGTTCAAGGAGTTGAAACGGCGCTTCTCGTCTGCACCCGTTCTGGTGCAGCCCGATCCTAGTCGCCAGTTAGTGGTTGAAGTGGACGCCTCGGACTCAGGGATAGGAGCCGTGCTGTCCCAGAGCGGGAAGACCGATAAGGTCCTTCACCCGTGTGCCTATTTTTCCCGCAGGTTGACCCCGGCCGAACAGAACTATGACGTCGGCAATCGAGAACTCCTTGCGGTGAAAGAGGCTCTTGAGGAGTGGAGACATCTGTTGGAGGGAACGTCCGTGCCATTCACGGTTTTCACTGACCACCGGAACCTGGAGTATATCAGGACCGCCAAGCGGCTGAATCCCAGGCAAGCCCGCTGGTCACTGTTCTTCGGCCGTTTTGACTTCCGGATAACCTACCGTCCCGGGACCAAAAATCAGAGATCGGATGCTTTGTCCCGGGTACATGAAGACGAAGTCAGAACGGAGTCGTCGGATCCCCCGGATCCCATCATCCCGGAGTCCACTATCGTGGCCACCCTCACCTGGGACGTGGAGAAGACCGTCCGGGAGACCCTGGCACGAGACCCGGACCCCGGAACCGGGCCGAGGAATAAACTCTACGTCCCACCAGAAGCAAGGGCTGCGGTCCTGGACTTCTGTCACGGTTCTAAGTTCTCCTGTCATCCTGGGGTGAAAAGAACCGTGGCAGTCGTCCGGCAACGCTTCTGGTGGGCGTCCCTGGAGACCGACGTCCGGGATTATATCCAGGCCTGTACCACCTGCGCCAGGGGCAAAGCCGACCACCGCAAAACATCGGGATTGCTACAGCCCCTGCCCGTACCTCATCGCCCCTGGTCTCACATCGGCCTGGATTTCGTCACGGGCCTCCCACCGTCCCAGGGAAACACCGTCATCCTCACGATAGTGGACCGATTCTCCAAGGCGGCCCACTTCATGGCCCTCCCGAAGCTCCCAACGGCCCAGGAGACAGCGGACCTCCTGGTCCACCACATCGTCCGGCTGCATGGGATACCATCAGACATCGTCTCCGATCGCGGTCCCCAGTTCTCCTCGCACGTCTGGAGGAGCTTCTGCCGGGAACTGGGGGCCACGGTCAGTCTCTCGTCCGGGTATCACCCCCAAACCAACGGGCAAGCAGAACGGGCCAATCAGGAGATGGAGCAGACCCTACGTTGTGTGACAGCCGCGCACCCGGCGGCCTGGAGTACTCATCTGGCCTGGATCGAGTACGCCCACAACAGTCAAGTGTCATCAGCCACCGGCCTCTCCCCTTTTGAGGTGTGTTTGGGGTATCAGCCCCCATTGTTTCCGGTGGTTGAGGGAGAGGTCGGTGTGCCCTCAGTCCAGGCCCACCTGCGGAAGTGCCGTCGGGTGTGGCGTGCCGCCCGTTCTGCTTTGTTGAAGACCCGGATGAGGGCGAAGACCCATGCAGACCGGCGGCGGACCCCGGCTCCTACGTATCGTCCCGGGCAGGAAGTGTGGTTGTCCACCAAGGACATCCCACTGCAAGTACCCTCCCCGAAACTAAAGGACCGATACATAGGACCGTACAGAATCGTCAAAGTCATCAATCCCGCCGCAGTGAGGCTTCAGCTTCCGGCCTCACTGTGGATCCATCCCGTGTTCCATGTCTCAAGAATCAAACCACATCACACCTCACCTCTCTGCACCACCTCCTGCCCGGATCATTGATGGCGAGCCGGCCTGGACTGTGCGCCGGCTTCTGGATGTTCGACGGATGGGCCGGGGTTTTCAATACCTGGTGGACTGGGAGGGGTACGGCCCTGAAGAACGCTCCTGGGTGAAGAGGAGCTTCATCCTGGACCCGGCCCTCCTGGCCGATTTCTACCGCCGCCACCCGGACAAGCCTGGTCGGGCGCCAGGAGGCGCCCGTTGAGGGGGGGGTCCTGTTGTGTGGGCCGCTGAAGAGGAGGTACTGCTGGCCCACCACCACCAGAGGGCGCCCTGCCTGGAGTGCGGGCTCCAGGCACCAGAGGGCGCTGCCGCCTCACAGGAGCAGCCAAGGTGACAGCTGTCACCCATTAACCAAAACAGCTGACATCCATCAGCGGAGGGGTATATCAGCTGGACGGCATCTCCACCTCATTGCTGAGATATCGCTCTATCAAAGAGGTAACGATCTCAGCCAAACGTGCTATTAACTGAAGCCGTAATACTTGTTGCTTGTTTGTAGGACAGCTGACTACTGGACTGGACATATTTGGATAAGTACTCACCTTCCTACATTTCCATATTGTTTTTGACGAGAGGTGGAGGTGGTGTCTCCACCCTCCGTGTTGCTGGGTGCAGCCGCACCCACACCTGACTGTTTCTGTTCCTCGCCAGCAGTACCGGATCCGACGAGCGGAGGCAGTGGCCACCTGGGAGTTCGGGACTTGGCGGCTCCAGTATTCCCGGGGTTCGGTGGCAGAGGAAATCGGGTTGGTTCCGGTTTGACTTGGACAGACGTCTCCTATCGTCGAGCCTGCCCACACGACACCGCTGTAATTGGACTCAATCTCAATATTGTAATCGGTTGTGTTTGTTGTGCCTATTTCACAACAGTAAAAACAGTGTTATTTGACTCCTCCATTGTCCGTTCATTTGCGCCCCGTGTTGTGGGTCCGTGTTCCTACACTTTCACAACACAATAAAGCTTATCAGTTTGAACATTAAATAGCTTGTCTTTGTGGTGTATTCAATTGAATATAGGTTGAAGAGGATTCGCAAATCATTGTATTCTGTTTTTATTTACATTTCACACAACGTCCCAACTTCATTGGAATCGGAGTTGTATAATCCCTCCATCATATCCTAGATCTTCATGGTCATCCTCACCAAGATGCCCGAACCACCTCAGCTGGCTCCTTTTGATGCAAAGAATCAGTTTCATGAGCAAAACTAAATTTAACAGATGCTAATTTGTCCTCCAGTGATTTTCAAAGTGAGCTGTTAAACCAATCCCCTCATGAAAACAATAGCTTCAATAATTAGCAGTTAATGGATTAGTGGAACTGTGCCCACCATTGCTCACTTGGTACCAGATGACCTCACCAAAGCAGGACAATGTATTTTGTTACTTATTTATCTACATTCATTTATTTATAACGTCCTGTGGAATAAGCAAACATTTAATCAGTTTCCAGCAGCTATAGGAAACAAAGACACAATTGGCTGTGCATAGCTTTTGCTGATTTACATTTCCAAATCTAAGAATGTTGCTAAAATTTCAAGTGACACGTATGAAGCCAAGTCACACTGTGCCAGGTACATTAAAATTCAACTGTGAAAACAAACTCAGGCGACACATTTATCTTATTTGTTATTTTCGGATAGATTCAGGGTCAATACACACACACACACACACACACACACACACACACACACACACACACACACACACACACACACACACACACACACACACACACACACACACACACACACACACACACACACAAAAACCACCAAAAAGTTTACGTTTTTCTGAGGCCAACACCCACTTACTGTCAGCACAGCACAACTAATGCATCTAAAGCTTTAAGCATCATTACAAGGAGAATGCTCAGAATGTCGCATATATACAACACATAAATATGCAGTTATATTTGTATACAACTGTGTCTCTGAGAAATGTAAATAACACAAAAAGACAAATGGAATCTTTAGAAGAGACATAAATTGAGAGAGAGAGAGAGAGAGAGAGAGAGAGAGAGAGAGAGAGTGCACAGATGAGTCAGTGAATTGGATAAAGCAGTATTATGATGGGCAATGGGACAGGAGTATAAAACCCAAGTCCCAAGCTCCTGTCTGGTCCTGATCAGTAAAGCTTATGCTGAGGTGGCAAATCTTGCAGTTACTTGAATGGGTCCCCATAGAAGCCCAAATTAAAATGCTCAACTTTACAGTAGAAATAAACATGTTTACAGCCTGGCATACAAAAATGTTTTGGTCTCAATAGTAGTGATAACTATATGCGGGAGAGGGTGAATTTATTTATTGTTTTGTTTTGTTTAATAAGTCATTTTAATTCAATTCAATTTATTTTATTTATATAGCGCCAAATCACAACAAAGTTGCCTCCAGGTGCTTCACCCAAGTAATGTCTCATCTTTCAAAGACCCAGAGCAAGCACACAGGCGACAGTGGTAAGGAAAAACTCCCTCTGATGATTTGAGGAAGAAACCTCAAGCAGACCAGACTCAAAGAGGTGACCATCTGCTTGGGCCATGCTACTGACACAGTTGACAATACAAATATACAGGAAATTTCAGGAATCCATGTTGGTGCACAGGACGGGAGGCTTTCAGAAGAAGACACCCACTCCCATCTCTGGATGGAGCTGCACCTCTAACAGAGAGAGAGAAAAAAACTGAATCAGGCAACAGAAAGACAATAAATACAGTATAATTTGTCAGCATTAAGCAACAAGAAAAACAAGAAATACTAAGTTGATCGCCGGCCACTAGCCCTAAGCTTCACTAAAAGACCCAGACTGTTGTGAAAGTGTAGGAACACGGACCCACAACAGGGACGTAAATGAACGGGCAATGGATAAGCCAAAACAGTAACAATTTAATGTTATGACGTGCACAACGGAATACAGACAAAACAGGTTTGGAAAAACAGTCAATTATACGTTGAGTGACGTGTGGGCAGGCTTGAGGATAGGAGACGTCCGTCCAGAAACGAGTCGGATCCCACACGGCTTCCACCGCCAACGTATCTGAAAAACACCAGAGCCGCCAAGTCCTGGGTCCCCAGGTGGCCACCCTCTCCAGCTGTCACACCTGGTACTGCTGGCAGAGAGAACAGAAACAATGCAAGTGAGTGTGAGTTTGCACACTCAAAAATTCTTCAGTCTGTGTTCTGTAAGGAGGGAGAACCTCCACCTCCAATAACACACTCGTACTGGAAAACCACTTATCTGGTTGGGGTGTGAGGCGAAGCCGTCGCAGTCCACACCAAACGCCAATACAGCAGATAAGGACACGTCACAGGAAAACGGCTGTAAATGAGATCAGACTCTTGTTCGTTATTGATACAGCAGAGAAGTTACCTTTAGGGTAGCTGATTTCTCGGTGGGGAGGTGGAGTTGCAGTCCGGCCTTTATGGTGATGGTGATGATTAGTGGATGAGTGACAGCTGGTACTGATGAAAAGTGACAGCTGTCACTCCTGGTCGCTCCGACGCCCTCTCGTGCTTGAAGCCCGCACTTCAAGCAGGGCGCCATCTTGTGGTGGTGGGCCAGCAGTACCTCCTCTTCAGCGGCCCACACAACACAGACTTTAGATAAAGTTGATGCCGCAACCTGCTCTCTTTACTAATAAAATGAATTTAAAAGGGCAGAAAGCATAGTAACATACTATGCCAAAGTCATCCACTTAACCAATTTTAAGTCATAAAATTGTGAATAATTTGGGGGCACGGTTGCTTTGAATAAAGGTTTCATGCTGTAAGCAGGACCCTGCTAGCAGAGATAGTTTGCTGCTGTGGACTCAACCCTGTCAATTTGATTGTTTTCTGGGAATTTTATTAAAAATGGATAACGCTTGTGCAGTTAATAGTACAAAAAGTCCCTGCACTGGTATTTTTGTAGAGTGACATTTTAGTGGTATTTTATTTATATGTTAGCACTGTTAGCACCAGGTTAGCAATAATTACCAGGCAGCATGTTGATATTAGCTTCCACTGATGGTGCGATGGTTACTAAAGCAATATACCAGCCATTGTATACAAATAATGAATGTTTATGAGTTCAATGGTATGAGCTTTCACCACATTAAATATTCATTCCATTGAAAGAATGTAAAAACATTCATTATTTGTTTTATATAATGGCTAAAATAGATCCTTCTCATCTGATATTATGTTATTTTATAAACAACAGAAAAGGGACTTACATTTTCGTGTTAACCACTGGTGCTTTGACATCAGCAGTCCAACGCAAACTTTAAATAGGAGTCCAAAATTGTTCTTAGTAAACTTGGAAAAACAGTAAAATAGTTAAAAAATAATTCTGATGATAGTACATGATACTTACAAAAGTACATGATACTTACAAAAAAAAAAAAGACTTTGTGTACTTCCTCAGCCCAGTGAAAAACCACACCAGAAATTTGTCCAGGTTTTCATCCTAACAGCTCTTCATGCCTCCAGATGGCTTATGGCGTAGTGGATTTGTTTTTTTGTGTGTGTGCGTGTGTTAGAAGAATTAGCACCATCAGTTAGCTTGTTCAAATCGTCATCCGTCAACAAAACAAACTCTGCCATGTTTAGCTAAACACTGACCCCACTAGTGTGTGCATGGGCAGGGTTCACAGTGTGCAATGGTACAAAACATATGGAACCAAATTTGCACGGTAAGTGGAACAAATAATCCATGTCAAGTGGCATACAAAGCACCAATCAAATGACAAGGATCCACTCAGCTGTTATATAAATTTTAATATCTGCACCCAAGACACTAAGAAAACCACTGACCATTCTGAACAATTATGCATAATCAAATACCCAAACCAAAGTTAGCCTGTTAGCAGGAGCTTTGCTTGCTTGGGAATTCAAAATGGGAGGTGTATCCAGACTTCATTTGTCCCACCCGGGTCACACTGGTCCTGCCCACACTGCAGCTTTTAACCCATGTATGATTTGACCAGGAATTAAATGGAGTTAGGCAATGTGAAGACAGAGACTCTTCAAAAAATCTAATTTGTAGCATCACAAAGGATGCACCACTCTGTGTACTACATGCATCCATCAAGCACACATATGCAATACAAAGTGCACCGCAACAACCAAGAAGGAGGAAAGTGGGTCCAGTAAATCTCTAGAAGAGCTGACAGATGGCAGTCCTGAACACAATAATTACCACATATTTCCCACTACTGTGCACGTCTGCTACATCCTCAGCTCCTCAGGCCGATCTATCCAGCAAACAGCTCACACAGCAGCTTCATCCAGCTTGGGGTTTTGGTTAGCAACTAAATCTAGTCCACAACGTATACAGTCTGGGTAGCTGTTAACCAGAAACATTACCCCACAGACATATATGTTTACAATAACTCAAATCATGTGATCCCACAGTCTAGATCAGCTCAAACCACTGAAGCCTACAGCCACAGAGGCACCGGAGGAACCGTTGTCTGCCTCGCTCACCAAACCTACCGTGACAGACTCCACTCCGAGACCACGTTTTGCCCCCAGCCTGCTTCTCACACCATAAAATCTCAATTTCAATTCACTAGCTGTCTGCAGCTTGCATCCAACCCACAGGTATGACTACACACATTGGAATGGCCAAGACAGCATAATCATCAGATTGGGGGCTTAGAATCCACAGCCATGAAGATGAGTGGCGCCCACCATCACAATGTCTTGAGAACTAAGCTGCACCTCACTGCGCTGAGGCTCTTCAGGCATTAAAAGTGCCCTACATTCCCATGAGGTCTTGTTTGCAAGAAACCTCGGGTTGGGGAGTTAAAACTGTAGGAAGAAATCAACATTGCAACAAGCACTTACTGGTCAAGTTTATTTCAACTTGTTGCACAAGAGCAGCAGATCTTCAAATATTTAGACTCCAGCTCTCAACCTTGGGGCTGAGGCACTATTTGTGGTTGCTTAATAAGCAAATAGGGTCACAAGGAAATTCTAAAAGAGATATACTTTGATTTCACACAATAAGCCGCAAATATATCATCATCGAACATTATTGCACACAACAAACTGAGGAGGAGGTCTCAAAAAAAGGGTCAATAAAACCAAAAGCACCAAAATTTACTCGAGAACAGCTTATAATTGAAGGCAAACCAATCGAAGATGTATACAGTGCTGTGAAAATGTTTGTGAGCCCTTGAGCTTTTACTTTTTTAGGACATCAAAACAAAACTTCAGGCTTTTTATATTAAAATTTCTAAAATTATGCTCTTCCACTATAGCTTCATAGTGGAGGGGAGCAGAGAAGAATTTTCTTTCAACAGAACAGATTAAATCTAGGCTTCCATGTAGCTGAACTTTCAAGTTGTCTTTGGTTTTAAAAAAAATCTCTATACCACTTCATCATGAAGCTGTATAACTGGTAATGAATAATTCAAAACTTGCATGATGCACAAATTCTCCAGTCACAGCCACAGCAACCTATAACTTCTTTTGGGTCGTCTGGGTGTCTTGGTGGCTTTCCTCACTTATTGCCTTTTTGCATTGTTCCTTAATTTTTGAGAACTGTCTACTCCACACAGATTTACCACACAGTACCATACTGTTTGTATTTCATAACTGATGTAAATAAAGTTACAGACATAATCAGTGTCTTGGAAATGTTCATGCATCCATCCCCTGACTTGTCTGAAAAAAACTGGATGCAAAAGTGATGGTTTATATGTGTTATACTAAAGGGTGCACTTACTCACACCATCAATTTGGTTTTTGGTTTTTATTTCTTTAAATTAATGATGTAGAGATTACTTTTCACTGTGAGTCTTAAAGGCACCATTTTAGACATTTTAATACAAAAAGCCTGAATTTTTGTTTTGTTGTTTTGATGTCCTAAAAAAATTCATCCATGTAAAAGCTCAATGCACAAACTTTTTAACAGCACTGTATAAGAATGCATTCATTTTGGAAGTATCAGAATCCTGACAGGCAGCTAATGTTGAAACATCCAGGATAAGTGTAGCAAGTAAAATCTTTGGTGTACTTGGTTTGATCCCAAAGTAGCTGAAGCCATACCCTCCAAGCAAACAAAATAGTTTACATCATAATGCACTAAATGTCCAACCATTCAGTACACATTGACTTATGTGATATTTTGGACAAGATATACATAATATTTATTAGGGTTTGAACAACTAGTCATCTACAACCAGCTAGAGTCCAACTAATTAACGAGTTGATTTTCCTGCACAGCTCTCAAAATGAGAGACGGCACCCTTGCGGAGATTGTTTCATTGAAAATGAAGATCAAGCAGGAAAGAACACAGGCCAACATCTACCACCTGCCAGAATTATGCATCTAATAGTAGCGCAAATGTTGCTTCCATGTATTTCACTATGCTGTGTTTTCAACTTGTAGTCCTGTGTTTCTTTGTATGCTTTAAATATAGTGCAATGCTAAAATACCCTCTGTCGTATGAACATTGTGTTATTTATAATTTGCAGTTGTTTAATTGTTAAGATCCTATTGTCTTACGTACAGTTTGTACATGTTCAATAAAGCCCCTCAATCAATCAATCAATCAATCAATCAATCAAAAACAATATTTATGTTTGAAGAGCAGAAGTTGTGCAAATCAAGGAATATTTGTCGATCACCCTCTGTGCATTTGCAGGTATTAATAAGACAAATTTAACTCCATACTAAGTTAACTTTGAGTTAGCAGATGTTAGCATGCATGCTAACATCTGCAAAATGTCTTGAAAATGACTCCAGAGGTGTTATTAGTTTACAAAAACAGCATTTTCATTGTAGAAGTGTTTATTTCTTCCTAGCTTTTACATAATATATGACAAAGAGGATATATTTACACACAAACGAACGAGTTTTGCAGCTAGCTACCAGCCTGTGAAGTCACCATGCTAACGGCCACAAAATGTCTTGTAAATAAGTTCAGAGATGTTATTAGGTTCCAAAAACAGTGTTTTCAGTTTTAGAAGTGTTTATTTCTTGCTAGATTTTACGTAATATATGAGAAACCTCAACACACAAAATGAAGTGGTTTAGGAGAGAGCAGCCACTGTTGTCATGGTGCAGCTCTACTCTGATTGGCTGTCACGCCCACCACTCAACAAAACTGAACAGATTGAAGCAGAATGTGACTTTTTAACATCTTAAAATAGGTCAGGTTTAATCATCTTTGAACTTGTCCAAGTCTGTGCCCCAGGAATGTTTCCTGTGAATTTGAAGACTCTGGCAGTAATAGGACTGGACTTATGCTGAGCACAGATGGACGGACGGACGGACAGCCTTTGAAAACGCAAAGCCTTTGCAATACCCGATGGCCATATTTGATGGCCTCGGGTAAAAAAAAACACAACAAAAACACATTAAATTCAATTCAGTTTTCCTGCTTCAATTTAACCTTATTAATTTTTTGCCCAGATAAGTTGTTGTCAAGTCGACTATTGATTTTCATGAGTCATCCCAACTCTGAGTTGATACAGTTTTTTGCAAATCTAGATATTCCCAAAAGAAGCATTCATTAATTCATTTTCTATACCTGCTTACTCCAATTAAGGGTCATGGGGGGCTGGAGCCTATCCCAGCAGACATAAGGGCCTGAGGCCAGTCTATCACAGGGCCACATATGGACAGACAAATACATTCACACATGCACGCACACCTACGGACAATTTAAATTTACCAGTTCACCTAACATGCATGCATTTGTTGTAGAAATAGTTTTTATAGTCATAAAGTGGATCAACAAACTGAACTGAACTGGATTGATTTTCTTTAGACTGATTTGGTCAATGTGACAATTGCTCTATAAAAAAAGCCCTCCGTAAAAGTAGGACATCTTTCTACTCATCACTAATTGAAGAAAATAAGAACAACCCCAGGTTTCTTTTCAGCACTGTAGCCAGGCTGACAAAGAGTCAGAGCTCTATTGAGCTGAGTATTCCTTTAACTTTAACTAGTAATGACTTCATGACTTTCTTTGCTAACAAAATTTTAACTATTAGAGAAAAAATTACTCATAACCATCCCAAAGACGTATCGTTATCTTTGGCTGCTTTCAGTGATGCCGGTATTTGGTTAGACTCTTTCTCTCCGATTGTTCTGTCTGAGTTATTTTCATTAGTTACTTCATCCAAACCATCAACATGTTTATTAGACCCCATTCCTACCAGGCTGCTCAAGGAAGCCCTACCATTATTTAATGCTTCGATCTTAAATATGATCAATCTATCTTTGTTAGTTGGCTATGTACCACAGGCATTTAAGGTGGCAGTAATTAAACCATTACTTAAAAAGCCATCACTTGACCCAGCTATCTTAGCTAATTATAGGCCAATCTCCAACCTTCCTTTTCTCTCAAAGATTCTTGAGAGGGTAGTTGTAAAACAGCTAACTGATCACCTGCAGAGGAATGGTCTATTTGAAGAGTTTCAGTCAGGTTTTAGAATTCATCATAGTACAGAAACAGCATTAGTGAAGGTTACAAATGATCTTCTTATGGCCTCGGACAGTAGACTCATCTCTGTGCTTGTTCTGTTGGACCTCAGTGCTGCTTTTGATACTGTTGACCATAAAATTTTATTACAGAGATTAGAGCATGCCATAGGCATTAAAGGCACTGCGCTGCGGTGGTTTGAATCATATTTGTCTAATAGATTACAATTTGTTCATGTAAATGGGGAATCTTCTTCACAGACTAAAGTTAATTATGGAGTTCCACAAGGTTCTGTGCTAGGACCAATTTTATTCACTTTATACATGCTTCCCTTAGGTAGTATTATTAGACGGTATTGCTTAAATTTTCATTGTTACGCAGATGATACCCAGCTTTATCTATCCATGAAGCCAGAGGACACACACCAATTAGCTAAACTGCAGGATTGTCTTACAGACATAAAGACATGGATGACCTCTAATTTCCTGCTTTTAAACTCAGATAAAACTGAAGTTATTGTACTTGGCCCCACAAATCTTAGAAACATGGTGTCTAACCAGATCCTTACTCTGGATGGCATTACCCTGACCTCTAGTAATACTGTGAGAAATCTTGGAGTCATTTTTGATCAGGATATGTCATTCAAAGCGCATATTAAACAAATATGTAGGACTGCTTTATTGCATTTACGCAATATCTCTAAAATCAGAAAGGTCTTGTCTCAGAGTGATGCTGAAAAACTAATTCATGCATTTATGTCCTCTAGGCTGGACTATTGTAATTCATTATTATCAGGTTGTCCTAAAAGTTCCCTAAAAAGCCTTCAGTTAATTCAAAATGCTGCAGCTAGAGTACTGACGGGGACTAGAAGGAGAGAGCATATCTCACCCATATTGGCCTCTCTTCATTGGCTTCCTGTTAATTCTAGAATAGAATTTAAAATTCTTCTTCTTACTTATAAGGTTTTGAATAATCAGGTCCCATCTTATCTTAGGGACCTCGTAGTACCATATCACCCCAATAGAGCGCTTCGCTCTCAGACTGCAGGCTTACTTGTAGTTCCTAGGGTTTGTAAGAGTAGAATGGGAGGCAGAGCCTTCAGCTTTCAGGCTCCTCTCCTGTGGAACCAGCTCCCAATTCAGATCAGGGAGACAGACACCCTCTCTACTTTTAAGATTAGGCTTAAAACTTTCCTTTTTGCTAAAGCTTATAGTTAGGGCTGGATCAGGTGACCCTGAACCATCCCTTAGTTATGCTGCTATAGACGTAGACTGCTGGGGGGTTCCCATGATGCACTGTTTCTTTCTCTTTTTGCTCTGTATGCACCACTCTGCATTTAATCATTAGTGATCGATCTCTGCTCCCCTCCACAGCATGTCTTTTTCCTGGTTCTCTCCCTCAGCCCCAACCAGTCCCAGCAGAGGACTGCCCCTCCCTGAGCCTGGTTCTGCTGGAGGTTTCTTCCTGTTAAAAAGGAGTTTTTCCTTCCCACTGTAGCCAAGTGCTTGCTCACAGGGGGTCATTTTGACCGTTGGGGTTTTACATAATTATTGTATGGCCTTGCCTTACAATATAAAGCGCCTTGGGGCAACTGTTTGTTGTGATTTGGCGCTATATAAAAAAATTGATTGATTGATTGATTGATTGTGGTTTATGCGTCAGTCATTGTCGTAGGACAGAGAATGTCCACATTAACACAGCTGCTCAGTCTGAAGATGACAGCTTAAAATGACGAACATCTTCAAAAACATCTCTGTCCACACTGAAGGGGGATAAATTTCTTCTTCATTGCTATGTGATGCAAAGCAGTCAACAAAAGTGTGCATTACTGCCATCATGTGGTGATGAATGGAACTGACAGATCACCACGTTTTACTGTGGACATCAGTTACGCTGAGATATTCTGGATTTCCACAAAACAAAGCCTTTGTGATGTCTGATGGATCTGACAGCAGCTAGACATGCCATATTTTTTCTCTTTACCTTCATTTCTGTGTACACGTTTCTCATTGTAACTGTGTGGTTTGACAAAAATATGCAAAACCTACATTGATTTAATTAGGCTATTCTGTTATCCCCCGAGTAAACAGAAAATATCTTCCAGCTCCACTTCCCCCCTATAGTGCAGCAGCTAACAGACTATCTAGAGAGGAATCTTTCAAATGATGATACTTGCACCAAATTTGGCATAAATACTCCTCTTTTGAAAAAGTAGACAGGCCAATGGAATTTTTTTCAATAGGAGGCCAGGTAGTGGTCAATGAAAGGTTACAGACAGCTAGTGAAAGAAAGCCAACAATATGACTGAATGTATGTGACCCGGTCAAAATTCTAGTAGTTTCATTATGAATCTTTTGAAGACTTTTTATAAGCCATGAAATAATATATTGCCAGAAGTGATTCTCAAAGGCATGAATCAGATTCTCAGCATCAACCCACTAATGGACTTGGTCCGATCGTAGCAATGTTACACAAGTGATTTCTATTCACCTCTCTAATATGCAAGTCAAAAGACTGATCAAACTCTTTCACTATGTTGAATAACAAAATCTCCCAGTGATAGTATTAAATGATTGTATAAATGTCTATGTCTAACATGGCTAATAATAGTTTTGTACAAACTCAAAGCAAAAAAAAGCATAAAAAAGAAAAATGGCGTTCAGCTTTTCAGCGCAGCCAGACAAGCCTGCAGTTTTACATTAGTCAAATTACCATTAAAAACAGGAATATACATCTGCATCAGTGTAACACTGAAAATTAATCCCAAGGGTATATATATTTTGAGCAATGGTTCACTGTACAGATTTCAGGCATATATTTTTGTTAAAAAAACAAACAACATTTGAAATCAACCTGAGTGGGAAGTTGCCAACAAAGTGAACATTTTAGTAGAAATACAAGAATATTTTTCAATTCTGTCTGGCAAAACAGAGTGACTAAATGTTGAATTTGAACTTGGGTCTAACAGCAGTAAGACTGAAGTAGAATCTACACATCCATAGCCAGTATCAGACCGTTCACTGCTTTACCAAATGTCATTTGCATGGTACCACTTAGGGGAGGTGATGGTCTAGTGCAGGGGTGGGCAATCATGTGCCATGAAGGGCTGAAACAAAGCAGGTTTTCCTTTCTACCAATCACCTCAGCAGGTGATTCCATTGACTATCAGGTGTTTATGTTCAGGGGAGAAGCTCATCGGCAACCCACCTGCTGAGGTGACTGGTTGCAAGGAAAACCTGCACTGTCCCGGCCCTCGTTGCTCACCCCTGGTCTAGTGGTTAAACATTGGGCTTGAGACCAGAGGATCTTCAGTTCAAATCCCAGCCCAACTGGAAAATCATTAAGGGCCCTTGGGCAAAGTCCTTAATCCCCTAGTTGCTTCCGGTGTGTAGTGAGTACCTTGCATGGCAGCAGACATCGGGGTGAATGTGAGGCATTGATGTGTAAAGTGCTCTGAGCGTTTGATGCAGATGGAAAAGCACTATATAATTATATCAATCAATCAATCAATTTTATTTATATAGCGCCAAATCACAACAAACAGTTGCCCCAAGGCCTTTTATATTGTAAGGCAAGGCCATACAATAATTACGTAAAAACCCCAACGGTCAAAACGACCCCCTGTGAGCAAGCACTTGGCGACAGTGGGAAGGAAAAACTCCCTTTTAACAGGAAGAAACCTCCAGCAGAACCAGGCTCAGGGAGGGGCAGTCTTCTGCTGGGACTGGTTGGGGCTGAGGGGAGAGAATCAGGAAAAAGACATGCTGTGGAGGGGAGCAGAGATCAATCACTAATGATTAAATGCAGAGTGGTGCATACAGAGCAAAAAGAGAAAGAAACACTCAGTGCATCATGGGAACCCCCCAGCAGTCTAAGTCTATAGCAGCATAACTAAGGGATGGTTCAGGGTCACCTGATCCAGCCCTAACTATAAGTTTTAGCAAAAAGGAAAATTTTAAGCCTAATCTTAAAAGTTGAGAGGGTGTCTGTCTCCCTGATCTGAATTGGGAGCTGGTTCCACAGGAGAGGAGCCTGAAAGCTGAAGGCTCTGCCTCCCATTCTACTCTTACAAACCCTAGGAACTACAAGTAAGCCTGCAGTCTGAGAGCGAAGCGCACTATTGGGGTGATATGGTACTATGAGGTCCCTAAGATAAGATGGGACCTGATTATTCAAAACCTTATAAGTAAGAAGAAGAATTTTAAATTCTATTCTAGAATTAACAGGAAGCCAATGAAGAGAGGCCAATATGGGTGAGATATGCTCTCTCCTTCTAGTCCCTGTTAGCACTCTAGCTGCAGCATTTTGAATTAACTGAAGGCTTTTCAGGGAACTTTTAGGACAACCTGATAATAATGAATTACAATAGTCCAGCCTAGAGGAAATAAATGCATGAATTAGTTTTTCAGCATCACTCTGAGACAAGACCTTTCTAATTTTAGAGATATTGCGTAAATGCAAAAAAGCAGTCCTACATATTTGTTTAATGCGCATTGAATGACATATCCTGATCAAAAATGACTCCAAGATTTCTCACAGTATTACTAGAGGTCAGGGTAATGCCATCCAGAGTAAGGATCTGGTTAGACACCATGTTTCTAAGATTTGTGGGGCCAAGTACAATAACTTCAGTTTTATCTGAGTTTAAAAGCAGGAAATTAGAGGTCATCCATGTCTTTATGTCTGTAAGACAATCCTGCAGTTTAGCTAATTGGTGTGTGTCCTCTGGCTTCATGGATAGATAAAGCTGGGTATCATCTGCGTAACAATGAAAATTTAAGCAATGCCGTCTAATAATACTGCCTAAGGGAAGCATGTATAAAGTGAATAAAATTGGTCCTAGCACAGAACCTTGTGGAACTCCATAATTAACCTTAGTCTGTGAAGAAGATTCCCCATTTACATGAACAAATTGTAATCTATTAGATAAATATGATTCAAACCACCGCAGCGCAGTGCCTTTAATACCTATGGCATGCTCTAATTTCTGTAATAAAATTTTATGGTCAACAGTATCAAAAGCAGCACTGAGGTCTAACAGAACAAGCACAGAGATGAGTCCACTGTCTGAGGCCATAAGAAGATCATTTGTAACCTTCACTAATGCTGTTTCTGTACTATGATGAATTCTAAAACCTGACTGAAACTCTTCAAATAGACCATTCCTCTGCAGATGATCAGTTAGCTGTTTTACAACTACCCTTTCAAGAATTTTTGAGAGAAAAGGAAGGTTGGAGATTGGCCTATAATTAGCTAAGATAGCTGGGTCAAGTGATGGCTTTTTAAGTAATGGTTTAATTACTGCCACCTTAAAAGCCTGTGGTACATAGCCAACTAATAAAGATAGATTGATCATATTTAAGATCGAAGCATTAAATAATGGTAGGGCTTCCTTGAGCAGCCGGGTAGGAATGGGGTCTAATAGACATGTTGATGGTCTGGATGAAGTAACTAATGAAAATAACTCAGACAGAACAATTGGAGAGAAAGAGTCTAACCAAATACCGGCATCACTGAAAGCAGCCAAAGATAATGATACATCTTTGGGATGGTTATGAGTAATTTTTTCTCTAATAGTTAAAATTTTATTAGCAAAGAAAGTCATGAAGTCATTACTAGTTAAAGTTAAAGAAATACTCGGCTCAATAGAGCTCTGACTCTTTGTCAGCCTGGCTACAGTGCTGAAAAGAAACCTGGGGTTGTTCTTATTTTCTTCAATTAGTGATGAGTAGTAAGATGTCCTAGCTTTACGGAGGGCTTTTTTATAGAGCAACAGACTCTTTTTCCAGGCTAAGTGAAGATCTTCTAAATTAGCGAGACGCCATTTCCTCTCCAGCTTACGGGTTATCTGCTTTAAGCTGCGAGTTAGTTATAGTCCATTTTATTTACCATTTGCTTCAGTTTTATTTTCCCTGCTTCAGTTTTCATTCCCATTCAGCTTATTCACTGCTCCTGCTTCCCGATGCACCTGCAGTCTATCCTCCGCAATTAGCCCTCTAAGAAGCCCTTTCTGACAAGAGGACTCTTCTAGATCATTTTGTGCACTTAACCTTTCAGCAATCCCCATGGCCATAGGTGGTATCTCATGCAGCTCTGAAATCCCAGGAGGACATGTCAAAGTGACTTCACAGTGCCACATTATACATGCATGGTGTGTATGTGTGTGTGTGTGTGTGTGTATATATATATATATATATATATATATATATATATATATATATATATATATATATATATATATATATATATATATATATATACACACACATTTTACCATGCATAGCCTAAAATGCATGCATAGCTGATGTGTTAAGATAAATTCTTACACCAATAAAATGTCATAAGGAATAATTACATCTGAATGTAACTGATTGTGTTCATTTAAATATAGCATGTTCACTCAAAAAACTGACTCACTGGATTGGATTTACATCTAATAAATATATGTTATCCCAACAAAATAAATGAAATTATCTTGCATCGATGTGCTTTATTTGAGTTGGGGCTGCACATAACTGAATTGAGTTCATCTAATGAGTAATTTTTTTGTAGTGTGATAAAATTAGTTGTTTCATTATGATGGCATTTTCACAGTGCATCATCATGTCCTCTGCAGGTACTGTAGCTGCTAATGGAACGTCTTCCTTGATTGCAATATTATGCAATACACTGCATATGTAGGTGATCTGACATGCCTTCTCTGGGGTGCAGAGCAGCTTTCCACCAGCTGTGTCAAGGCACAGCCACCTGGTCTTCAAAACACCAATTATGCACTCTACCACAGCACGGGTGCACTCGTGAAATCCTCAGAGAAGATGATAGAACCATTCTACTTGAAACAAAATATGAACACAACTGTACCCAATTGTGCCAGATAGAAAACAGATTTGGGGGCTCTATGTTTTTAAAAGAAGCAAAGGACCTACCAGACAGAAGGTTTATTAATGACTCAGTAAAAGCCACGGGGACGCCGCAGACAAATGCGGGTTTAAGGATTTGTAAAGGGATTTTGGGAGCTTTAGCATGATGAGTCCCATTCTTCGAAATGCTGCCTGCTTCCTGTTAACCGCGACCTTTCAGCAAAAGGTAAAAGATGACCCAAGCCTCCGGGTTCTCCGATGACCCCCTCTGTGCACTTATCTCAGGTACTTGGCCATGGACGGAACTTTCACACAGATTCACACACGAAGGCACAGACTTAAATCTGGTACATTAACTGTTATCTAGACATTTTTGTGTTTCTACAAGCAGCCAGCAGCTCGAAAGTAAACATCTGATGTAGTTAATACTTCAGCTTTTTCTCCTCTGAGATTTTAAATTAAATTTATGTATCCAATGTTGATTTTTTGCTCCAACCTCATGAGGTGTTGCATTTCTTCTGGTTCTCTGTTCAGCCCATCACTCGCTCATCTCCTTCCCTTTTACATTTCACCAAGTTAAAAAGCAAAGAGAGAGAAAGCGAGAGAGCGAGAGAGAGAGAGAGCTCTGCAATCCCTTAAGACTGGACACCATCAGACATGCAGTGTCAGTGATAGAACCACAAGCATTGGTAACCACATTCACAAATGCTTATGTCAGATGTTATAAAGTGCTCATGTGGGCCTCCTGAAGGACCCCTGTGTGCCATCTTTAATAAAGGGCCCTTTTATCCCCATGACGACTCACAGAGTGGTCTGGCCGCAGGCTCAGTCCTAAAAATAAAGAAACATACATATGCATTTTAGGAATCTGTGTATTTGTGTCCTAGAGACCTACGTGCTGATGCTAAAGATTTTACTTAGGAGAGGACATTTTGACCAGCAACGTTGTTTATAATGACGGACAAGTTTAAAAATGCTGTTTCACCCCCTCAAATTGGCATTTTCTCAAAACAGCAGCACCTGATCTGTGAGATTTCTCAAAGAAATGAAGAAAAAAAAAAGCTGCCCAGATCCAGGTAAAAAGGAAACATGGGAAGAAGGCAACTGAACATAATTTTAAATAATAATTTAACTTGACTTTTCCCTTTTTGCAGTAGTAACAGCACTCAAAAAAATCACTCATTGGATGAACTCAATTCAATAGGAGCAGGATTTCCATCTAATAAGTATATGTAGCCCCAACTCAAACAAAACGCATCCATGTAAGATAACTTAATTTAATTTAGTTGGGACTACATATATTTGTTACATGAAAATCCAATTCAATGAGTCAGTTTTTTGAGTGCATACATACATACATACATACAATATATACATACAATATATATATATATATATATATATATATATATATATATATATATATATATATATATATATATATATATATATATATATATATATCGCAACATTCAGATGCACCTTACATAAATGGGTTCACAACATGTAGGCTCTTTTTGTCTACACATGTGGCTACCTGTAAAGTCCAAGCCACACTGTGATGGATTGAGAAAATGTATAAATAATGGATATGAAATTTTGATATTTGTTTGTGTCTGTTGTCCTGCACAAATCCTTTTATCATTCATTCGGGTCTCTTCACACATAGTGTGAAGTTTGGTCGAAGCAGGAATTGTGGGCAAAACGTGTAAATTCGTCTCTGCCTCAAACGCCTTGTACACCTGTTGCTATATGTGCACACCAGTGGCTGAAAGACTGAGTGTGCGCTCTGCGAAGCCATCGATCCCTCTCGCGTTAGGTGTTGGCCAAATTCAAGCTGGCACACACAAACCTCTAACACCGCTCGTTTAGCACTTAGAAAATGTGTGGCCATTCGCACTCTTGGCATGACAACAATCTGCAGACAATCACTGTCGTGCTGGCAGTGAAATTTGTTTGAAGTTCCACACGAGTGTGGCTTTTGTGTGTGCACTACACTGACAGGAGGTGTGGTTGCCGACAGAAGCGACTGTGGAAATCTGTCATTCTGGACATCCCAGCTGGACACCACGTACTGTGGTTGGACAAACATGAACTAACAACTGCCCACTGTGACGCGCGTGTGTCTATTTGCTGTCATCATGTGGATTTAAATAAAAACATATATCGCTGTGGCCATTTACAGGCCAATGATGGTAGCTCAGTGGTAAAGTTTTGGGCTGGCAATCAGTGAAGTGCATGTATGAATCCCGGTGGGTGGTATTTTTTTTTTATTCCACATCAGTGGCACGATGTGGTTCCACAGGTACCAGCTGGTTTTTATGTTTTACCTATTCCACATCAGCAGCACGATGTGGTTCCACAGGCACCAGCTGGTTTTTATATTTTATTTATTCCATATAAGCGGCACAATGCGGTTCCACAGGTACCAACTGGTTTTTATTTTTTATTTAATCTACATAAGCAGCATGATGTGGTTTGACAGGTACAGCTGGTTTTTATGTTTTATTTATTCCACATCAGCGGCGTGATGCGATGCACCTCGGAATGTGGTTCTGCTTGAAAGACACCATCGCGTGCATGAACCCTCACACCGGGATCATGCACACCTGCTCGTTGGCACGATGTTTTGTGATGAGTTAATTCGAACTGTTTCGCACTGTTTTAATGTATTCGACCAAACTTCGCGCTATGTGTGAAGTTTTGTGCATGCTCAAAACTTTGAGTGGACATCAGATGGAGAGCTTTCCCAGGGGTCGCACATTATTTAAAATTTTTTCCAATGCTTGTTTGTTAGCTTGCTAGTAGATAACTGGTAGACACAGATTTTATCCGTGTGGTATCTGTTCGTGACCAGAAGTGCTGCATAGTCGCATTCGGTGAGTGTCCACTCATTCCATCAGAGTGCCAAATCCATCAGAGTGACTGATGAGGTGATTTTTGCCACTGGACAAACTTTTCAATCCATTACTAACACTGGTGTATAGACAAAATGCTTTATATAGTCCAAATTTACAAAT
Source organism: Thalassophryne amazonica (assembly GCF_902500255.1). Classification (NCBI taxonomy): domain Eukaryota; kingdom Metazoa; phylum Chordata; class Actinopteri; order Batrachoidiformes; family Batrachoididae; genus Thalassophryne; species Thalassophryne amazonica. Next base: position 49,405,169 of record NC_047113.1, on the reverse strand, counting down.
TTTAGGCCACTGAGAATGAAAATAGTGTTTTAAATTGTTGATTGGCTGTACCTGTTAAGGTACGGGTTAATATATAACCCTTTTGCTGATTTTTAATCTGTTACAAAAAGAGAACAGGTGAAATATTAGTATAAAATAAAACTTGAAAAGACTTATGTTCATAATTTATTATGCCAACACTACTATCAGCACAATATAATTATGTAGACGTGGGGTAGTGGACAAGCAGTTAAGTGCACTTTTTTCAGTGCAAAAGGTTCCTGGTTCAAAACTTGAACTGCCCATTCTCCATGAAATATAGAGTTGTGTCAGGAAAGGCTTCTGGTGTAAAACTTGTGCCAAATCCACCTTGAATTTGTTGTGGTGACCCTTAGAGAAAACAAAGGACCAGTTGAAGGGACTTACTACAGTAATGTTGTCCTCCTGGCAATCCTACAGTGGCGAGGAAGATTGTCTCTTGGTTGAATCCTTCATGTGATGGTGGTATTCTACATCCAGTGCCGATCTAAAGATGCCTGTACGTGGGTTTGTTTAATGTGGAAATGTCGCTGCATGCTGACAAACACCATAAACCATGGTTCGATTGCTGGGAAATCCTAGACTATAAGGTCTGAAAACCTGCTGCAACCTTCATCCTCCTTCACAGCTGTTGGGTTACAAACCATCACCTCCTCCACCTTTACCACCATTAAGGACATCTTCTTTAGCCGTCTCGTGTTCAGGGTTCCTGTTGGGCCTTCATGGTTACCATAGCGGCCATGGGGTACACAAGGTCCCCTTCATATTTCACTCCAACAGACCTATTTAATCAGTTTCTCAGTTGTCACAGCACAGACAAGGGGTTGGATTTTGACACCCTTGTGTAGCCATAAACTGTAAAAACTGAAATATCTTTGAAACAGTAGCCAATCTGACATTTTTGTTGTTATATTTGAATCCAACATACAAAAATCCATAATAAATAGCACATTTTATATCTGAAGTAGACAGCGTCTACACGTTTGTAGACCAGTGGTACCAGTTCACTTAATCAGTCACAGTGTGACTACACCTAAGGTACAGCATATCAATACTATGGCCACTGCAGGAGGACGGATCACTGTGCCGCTTACATAGCTGATTTTTGTAGATGTTGTCAAGATAAGGCCCCAAAGTAGTGACGCTTTAGGGTGATTCTTTAACTACGGGCACTATTGGCCTTGTAAATGTAATTTCCACCACACCATTGCCTTACAATATAAAGCACCTTGGGGCAACTGTTTGTTGTGATTTGGCGCTATATACATGTGCTCTGATGTCACTGTTTATCTCCATAGAAACTACCCAAACAATCTTTCATACAAACTGTTTAAAGGGACATTACAGTGTTGTGGTGGAAATTACGGCAATAGTGTGGGACAACTACATTTTGTTTAAAAAAAAATCACAACAGTTGTATGACATTGAATACCCCAATTATGTTTTGATTATTTTACTGATATTTTATTCAGAGATATTTTAAAACATTAGAAAAAAACATTTCTTTACCATTCATTTTTATCATTGAAGATCAAAAGTCTGGGTGTTGGACAAGCACAAAATGGCAATATTTGCATATAATGATGCTGAACAAAGGTGAAAAAGTCATCAAAGACTACTAGAACAAATTTCTTAAAACACTTTAATTAAAGATAACTATAAAAGTGTGAAATTTCCCCTTTTTTCTGTTTTTCATACGATATGATCAAAGGACATAATAAGCGCCCGTAGTCTAAGAATAACCCTTTAACTGATTAGCTAAAATTGGCATTCTAAACAACTAAACTGTCACCTCAATGTCATCCACAAGCATTCAGGAATTTGCAAGCTCTCCTTCTTCCTTTTTTCCCCCAGACACTTTAGCTGTTTCTGTTTTGTGCCTTTGAAGACACTGGTAGATGTTTAATTGGAATATGTGTATGTGTGCACATGTGTGCGAGCATGTGTGTGTGTGTGTGTGTGTGTGTGTGTGTGTGTGTGTGTGTGTGTGTGTGTGTGTGTGTGTGTGTGTGTCTGTTTGGGGGTGTTGAGCCTCTGCTCCACGGATGTCATAATTAGGAAGTGGAATTCTGTGAATTCCTGGGAAGGTTGGACGGTCCTAAGGCTTTTCATCTGCTGTAGCACCCCTGCCCCCGCCTCAGCCGCTGGCCTTACGGAAAAATACTGTGTGTTCCAAAACACTCCATCACAGCAATCAATTACCCCTCACTGTAGAACACACGTAAACAACAAATATCCCAGAAACATCCTGCAATTGTAACCTCATGGCACTGAGATTCACAAGCATTTGTGGATCGTTGGTTTGATCTGAACTCAACCACTAATTCATGAGCTGCCTAATTAACCTCAACTATTCTAAATATATCTTCTGCTTTCTTCGTGCCACTATCAAGAACACAGCACCTTCTTTGAAATTTTTTCCAAATAAAGGCTGAGTGCATTCCTCAAGAGTACAAACCATTTATGTTTAATGAGAGGTATATAAGGCCGTCATATTATTATCCGGCTAATGTTTTCTGTAAACACATGCGTAAGTGTAGAAATAACGCTGTGTAATTAAGCCATGTCAAACAACACTTTTTTTTAATGAGCAAACTAACAGGGATTATTGTTCAGCAACACATAATCTTGCAGGTTCAAAGATCTGTCTGAGAAACAAATGTTGGCTTTTGACTATATGGCAACATGATTTGACAAGGCTGTAAATTCACTTTTTAATCTTTGCTCCTTTAAAAAATAATAATGATAACACTGCTTCCTTGATTACAATTCAAAAGGGGTTTTGACTGAAATCTTAAAAATATAACGCAATGCTGAAATACCATCGGCCATATGAGCACTGTCTTCTTTATAATTTGCAGTTGTTTAATTAAGATCCTATTGTCTTACGTACAATTTGTACATGTTCAATAAAGCCCCTCTATCAGTCACTCAATCGATCATAAACAATATTTATGTTTTAGTGCCGTCTGTAGGAGTGCGTGCGTATATGTGTACATGAGCTTTCGACAAGAGTGGAAGTTAGCTTTGAGTTAGCAGAAGTTAGCTTGCACGCTGACATCCGCAAAATGTCTTGTAAATTTCTCCAGAGGTGTTATCAGGTTTAGAGGTGTGTATTTCTCTCTAGCTTTTACATAATACATGAGAAAGGTGTCATATTTAGCCAAAAACGAAGTGAAGTTAGCAGATAGCGGCATCAGGAAGTGATGTCACCATACTAACATTCGCGAGATCATACCATAAAAATAGGAACCGAATGCAACTTTTTAACCTCTTAAAATATGTGAAGTTTCGCCATCTTTGAACTTGTCCAAGGTTTGTGTCCCAAGAATGTTCACTCTGAATTTGAAGACCCTGGCAGTAATAGGAATGGACTTATGCTGAGAACAGACAGGAGGACGGACAAATGCAAAGCCTTCGCAATACTCGATGGCCATACTTGATGGCCTCGGGTAATAATTGCAGGTGGTTAACAGAATCTTACCTTGAATTTTACTATAATTATAGTACTATATTCTATACTATAGAATATAAGTAAGTACTATAAGTATATACACTCAACAAAAATATAAATGCAACACTTTTGGTTTTGCTCCCATTTTGTATGAGATGAACTCAAAGATCTAAAACTTTTTCCACATACACAATATCACCATTTCCCTCAAATATTGTTCACAAACCAGTCTAAATCTGTGATAGTGAGCACTTCTCCTTTGCTGAGATAATCCATCCCACCTCACAGGTGTGCCATATCAAGATGCTGATTAGACACCATGATTAGTGCACAGGTGTGCCTTAGACTGCCCACAATAAAAGGCCACTCTGAAAGGTGCAGTTTTGTTTTATTGGGGGGGGGATACCAGTCAGTATCTGGTGTGACCATCATTTGCCTCATGCAGTGCAACACATCTCCTTCGCATAGAGTTGATCAGGTTGTCAATTGTGGCCTGTGGAATGTTGGTCCACTCCTCTTCAATGGCTGTGCGAAGTTTCTGGATATTGGCAGGAACTGGTACACGCTGTCGTATACGCCGGTCTAGAGCATCCCAAACATGCTCAATGGGTGACATGTCCGGTGAGTATGCCGGCCATGCAAGAACTGGGACATTTTCAGCTTCCAAGAATTGTGTACAGATCCTTGCAACATGGGGCCGTGCATTATCCTGCTGCAACATGAGGTGATGTTCTTGGATGTATGGCACAACAGTGGGCCTCAGGATCTCGTCACGGTATCTCTGTGCATTCAAAATGCCATCAATAAAATGCACCTGTGTTCTTCGTCCATAACAGACGCCTGCCCATACCATAACCCCACCGCCACCATGGGCCACTCGATCCACAACACTGACATCAGAAAACCGCTCACCCACACGACGCCACACATGCTGTCTGCCATCTGCCCTGAACAGTGTGAACCGGGATTCATCCGTGAAGAGAACACCTCTCCAACGTGCCAAACGCCAGCGAATGTGAGCATTTGCCCACTCAACGACGAGCATGCAGATGAGCTTCCCTGAGACTGTTTCTGACAGTTTGTGCATAAATTCTTTGGTTATGCAAACCGATTGTTTCAGCAGCTGTCCAAGTGGCTGGTCTCAGACGATCTTGGAGGTGAACATGCTGGATGTGGAGGTCCTGGGCTGGTGTGGTTACACGTGGTCTGCGGTTGTGAGGCTGGTTGGATGTACTGCCAAATTTTCTGAAACGCCTTTGGAGACGGCTTATGGTAGAGAAATTAACATTCAATACACGAGCAACAGCTCTGCTTGACATTCCTGCTGTCAGCATGCCAACTGCACTCTCCCTCAAATCTTGTGACATCTGTGGCATTGTGCTGTGTGATAAAACTGCACCTTTCAGAGTGGCCTTTTATTGTGGGCAGTCTAAGGCACACCTGTGCATTAATCATGGTGTCTAATCAGCATCTTGATATGGCACACCTGTGAGGTGGGATGGATTATCTCAGCAAAGGAGAAGTGCTCACTATCACAGATTTAGACTGGTTTCTGAACAATATTTGAGGGAAATGGTGATATTGTGTATGTGGAAAAAGTTTTAGATCTTTGAGTTCATCTCATACAAAATGGGAGCAAAACCAAAAGTGTTGCGTTTATATTTTGTTGAGTGTAAGTATATACTATAAGTACTATACTTCTGAGGTAAAATGATTCATCAAGTGCCTTAATCAGAAAGGTTTTCAGTGCCTTTCATGCTTTTCCAGTTGTAACATTCCTGAGTAGAGGGGCACTCAGTAGAGTGCACACCACCGCAAAGCCGCCACAGGACTTTCAACTATAATATGTATATGCCGCGGACATGATGAGCGAAGCTCTTCTTTTTTTTTTTTTTTTGAGTAAATGCTTCGCATGAGCATGTCTAAAACCTTTTAGCCCAGACTCCCTGTCTTTTTAAACATTTTTTTGTTGTTGTTGTTTTTGCCTTTCAGCTTCTGGGGGAGTTCTGCCCCCCGCCTTTTAAATATATATATTTTTGCCTTTCAGCTTCTGGGGGAGCTCCTCCCCAGCCCCCCCCATTACAGCCCTTTTAACCCCTTGCCACATTTAGCATTTTTTTTAAAATGTAAATGTAAATTAATAATCAAAGATTTCAGCTAGTTGACAGTAGGGCTGTACAATATGGCCAAATGATCATATCGCAATATTGTCATATCAATATGATATACGATATGACTGTGATTTCACACAAAGTGCAGCAACAGCGACAATTAAACATTCTTAAACAAAACAGTAACAATACCACACTCATTTTGCACTCATCATAAGGTTAGGATACTGTGCCCTCCAAAAGTATTGGATCACTTGGTATTTCATGCATAATATGTTCGACGTCTCTGACATTAATGAGTGACACTCTTCACTATCTGTGTATATATCATCAAACAATAATTTAAAATTGAATAATTGTTGCAGAACCTACAATCGGTTTGTAGCTTTGTTGACCATGGGCAGATTTTTTTTGTGCCATTTGCAGTTTGTGGCTTCGTGTACCATCAGTTTGTGGCTTTTTATGACAATGTTGTCTGGTTTGTGGCTTTGTCTACCCTGGGCAGAGCTTTTTGTCTACCATAGAGCGAGCTTTGTGCCGCTTCGCTCGTATTAAACCAAACCATATTAAAAATCTTTGACATCTAAACCTATAAAATGTCTAGTGCTACCAGATGTTTATTTATTTTCAGAAAATCTGCACCATTATGCAGATCCACTTTCACTGCATGTGTTAAAGGTGTTAAATTCTTAACTTTAACTGAAACTGAACCTTCATCTCAGGGTGAATGGTCAACCCAGAGTTCATTGGGTTGGTATGGGTCATCTCCCATGTGGCTGAAGTCAGTGCATGTCTGGGGGTCCTCCTGTTGGGTCTGGTGCATTGACCTTGGGGGACTGCAGCTGTGCTTGGAAGTACTGCTGGTGCATGTCCTAATGGGCGGTCTTGGGTGGGGCATAGGCCTGCTGTCTTCATGCATTTGTTTGGGTCCTGTCTGGTGCTGGGCTGGGGACCTGTGTACCGTCTTCTATATCACATGCTCACAGGGTTGCCACACTCCCATCTGCAGGGTAGGTGATTGCACCTTCTCACATGGTGGCTGCTTTGTGGTCACCTCTCACCTACTGGTAGTATGGGACAGTGATCCTTTCACTTTGCATGTTGCCTTTCACTGGGGCAGGGGCGGCTGTGTGCCATGTGTCGTTACTCTGGGACCTCTACATGCCATTAGGGGGGCCATATAACTGGTGATCTAACAAAAGTTGCACTCGGCACAGTTTCTCCAACCACAACCACAGAGACCTATAACTCCTTCAGGGTTGTCTGGTTGTCTTCCCTTATCAGTCTCCTTCCAGCATGGTTACTCAATTTTTGAGAACTGCCTACTTGACACAGATTTACCATACAGCACCATGCCATACTGTTTATATTTCTTAAAGTTTGATGTGCGTAAATGAAGACCAAAACATATTGACTTTTATATTGAATATAGGACTTGGAAATGTTCACACAACAATCCCTTGACTTGTCTCAAGAAAACTTGCTGCATAAATTATAATTGTTAGGGCCCCTTCACACGTAGCATGAATAAGCAGGAATCAGAGCGAATCACGAAAACATCAAGCCGACGTCGGGAGGGACACAGGGTTGGGCAGGCTTGAATGATCCTGTTGCGACAGTTTTGTGCCACTGTGCAATCATGACGTCCTATAACCAGAGCGTAAAATGCCTAAAATCAACAAGGAGATAAACATATTTTTTATAAAAGAGAAAGCACTGTTGTGGAGGAAAAAAAATAAAACCACACACCACAAAAAAACACTGCATTTTATTGAATCCCTCTTATTGAGCGGACAATACAAGTATGAACCATCTGGTCCTCTGTAGATGACCCATGGTCATAGATGTATAGTCATGAAATAACATGAATGAAGCAGTGCACTCTTATCATGTCCACATCTGCTGGCCCAGTGTGTCCAGATGGCTCCGCGCGCATGTCAGGCCCAATATGCGTGTCCTGTGGACGGCGTACCGCAGGACAGACACCGCGCCATGTGGAACAGAGCTCACGTGGGTGACGTGAGATTCAGATCGCCCACTGCATGTTATGATCTGATGGTCTGTTTCACCTGGGGCAGCCTGTCAATGTGTGCACCATGTGCTCGCTCACTGAAGCCTGTCACAACAGCGATATATGTTTTTATGTATGTCCATGTGAGAACAACAAGCACATACACGTGCATCACAGTGATTTTTGTTGTTAGGTCATGTCCGTCAAAACACGATACATGTTCTCCAGCTGGGACGTCCAGAACCAGAGATCTCAACAGCTGCTGCTGTTGGCGGCCACGCCCCCTGTCAGTTCAGTGCACACCAACATGTCACTTTCTGTTATGTGTTCATTAATTTTTAGTTATTTGTTTTGTAATTGCAGTGGTGGGCACAGCTAACCAAAAAGTTAGCTTTGATAACCATTAATCTGCTAACTGAAAAGTTAACTTTTATAAAGCTAAACCAATAAACCCCTAAAGAATTTAGCGGACATTACAGCAAAAAGCTAAACCGATAACTTTTAGTATTGACTCCAGTACATTGTTGGCAGCTACTGGCACAATGACGAGCCAGTGCTTCTCTCAGCAAAAGAGACCTGGTGACCAGAGAGAAAGAGAAGAGAAGAGAAGAGAAGAGAAGAGAAGAGAAGAGAAGAGAAGAGAAGAGAAGAGAAGAGAAGAGAAGAGAAGAGAAAAAAAACATTTATTTTCACACCATACAGACGTATCACAGGAGTCATGCATAGCAAGAGTTTTGACTTATGGTTAAAATTTTAAACAAGCTAATTTTGGACAAGTTATTGAAATTAACATCACCTCTGTCTTTTTACAAAGTGAAAATATCAGCTTTATGTTTTAGTTTTAAAGTAATGCACTAATTTTGAAGGTTTTATCGTTTACAGACAGACATGCCGAAATGCATTACGGGAAAACTAGTTTCCTGTCATCAGTGGCTGGTCGGTATAACACACAAGTTACTGTAACTTGTGTTGTTTTTTTTTTACAAATAAATCTGTATTTGTAAATGTTTTCTTTTTTCATTTGTAAACAAAAGGCAATTTGAAAACTGAAAATTCTATCTGTTAAGTGATTCAGCACTTCTTGCAAATGGGTGGCAATTACTATTCACACTGCCATGAACACTGCCATCTGCTGGATGGCCAGTAGATGGTAATTTTCCCAATTTTCCTCCCTCTTCATTTCTCTCTGGTAGTCAGCTCTCCTCTGCTGACATAGGATTGAGCTCTATCACTCATAGCTGTCTGTCTGCCACAAAACACGTAACAGACAGGCACTAAAATCTATGATTTCAGTCTTTGCAATTATTTTTAAGCTTTATTCACTATGCCCCCCAAAATAGCTGTCTAAACGTTTTCAGAACTAAATTTAGCAGAAGCTAATTGGTCCGCTAATGGTTTTCAAAGTTAGCTGAAAAGATAATCCGCTAACAAAAATGTTAGCTTTGTTAATTAGCTGTTAGCGGATTAGGGGAACTGTGCCCACCACTGTATAATTGTGTATGTCAGTGGTGTGGTATTTATTAATATAGTTGTCCTGGCTGTGGTCTCTGTGTTTTTAATGTGACATGTCATGTGCACCGAGCCGTCATTCATTTGTAGCTGAAAGTGAATCTCTGGTCAGCTGCTGGGAGGCGGCTCGCTGTGCTGTGTGTGCTCTGACATGGCTGGCTAGTCCCTATCTGTACATCCATATCAGCAGTACATGCAAGTGTGCTCCCACCCACTCGGCATGCCACATGTGTTGCTGATGGGGGGAGCACAACACACTCGCGATTCACACGCATCTCATGTTGCAGGGAGAGCCGACACTCTGGCATGCCACATGTGTGTTGCTTTTTGCAATGCCACACTCGTGGGGGCACTTCATCCAGCTCGAAAGTGATCGTCTGCTCACTATTTTCGCATTAACAGCGCAAATGGCCACACATTTTCCAAGTGTCCAGCGAGTGGTGTTGGATGTTTGTGTGTGTCACCTGGAATGTGGCCAACACCTGCCGCGAGAGGGATCGAATGGGCTCTCACAGCGTACACTCTGTCTTTCAGCCGGTGGTGTACGAGAATAATTGTAGTGACAAGTGTACGAGGCATTGCAGGTGGCTCAGATTTTTCACAAATGGCATGCAATTCCTCCTTCGTGCTCGAGTCGGCTTCAATCATGTTATGTGTGAAGAGCAGTGTTGTATAGTAACAAAGTAAAAATACCTCACTACTGTACTTAAGTACGTTTTGGGAGACTTTGTACTTTACTTGAGTTTTTTAAATTCAGCTTACTTTCACTTTTACTTCACTACATTTCCGACCCTAATTGCAAACTTCTACTCCAATACATTTTCTATGCACCATGCTGTTACTCGTTACAAAAACAACAACAAAAACAACAACAAAAAAAAAAAAAAACACACACACACACGAAAAAAGTTGTGTTTTCACCCAGAGACACCACTGATTACTAGTGACTGCAATGACATCAGGCCGATTTGTCATGAGGCATGTCCGGTAGGCTTTTTTACAGTTGCGCACTTGCGCACTTGGGGGGTGTTTGTCAGGAAAATGATAATTTCTCTACATTGATTACAGACCTGCAGCGGGTCTGTAATCAGCTTTTCTGCAGCATGGCTTTGCTTTGAACCTTGAACCAATCGAAGCAGTGCTTCGATCTACAATTCATGGATTCATTGTTTTTTATTTCGCTAAAACCCTGAAGAGCATATGTCTGTGAGTAATGTTTAATATTTTTATGTTAAACCGACCTGTTATGGTCTTCTGAAACAGTTGATAGATGTATTTTATAACTTAAAAATGGGACCGATGCTAACGCGTTAGCATGTCTATGGCGTTTTCAATGTTAAAGTTAGCATTAAGCTGTTTGCATCAGCACGTTTGTGTTGATTTGTTTTCTATATAATTAATGGCTCGGCGTTCGTTGTCATAAAAGAGTCAAACTGTAATTTTTTTAAATGTATTTTTATCCATATATTAATAATAGCAACAACAATAATAGTCTACATAATAGACAATAATAGTCAATAATAATAGACTAATGTTACAATACAATTTTAGAGAAAGAGACAAAAAGAACCTAATGAAACAAAACACAACAGAAAAGATAAAACCATGTAACAATGAAAATAAATAAATACTTATAGAAATAAATAACTGTTTCCTGTGAACACCTAGTGAGTAGACTACTCTCGTTTAGGTTTTGAAACCTTGTTTCTGAAGTGTTTTTGTGTGATGTGCACAATTTTCAGTACTTTGGATAATACTGCCAGTCATTTACAAGCCTAGATAAACTTTGTAATATAAAAAAAATTAGTCAGTTTTTGATTATTAGCATTTACTTTCAATACTTGAGTATATTTAGTTTTACATTACTTGTCATACTTAAGTACAATAAATACTTGATACTTTAGGACTTTTACTTGAGTAGCATTTCAATCGGTTACTTGAACTTCTACCAAAGTCATTTTTTAATGGGTATCTGTACTTTTACTTAAGTGTGATTTTCCGGTACTTTATACAACACTGGAGAAGGGGCCCTTATATTTAGAATAAATTACCCTGGTTCCGACTGTTGGGAAAGTGTAGTGACACGGACCCACAACAGGGGGCGTAAATGAACGGTCAATAGATGAGCCAAAAGGTAACAATTTAATGTTGTGAATGTGCACAACGAAATACAGACAATCACAGAATTTGATATCAGTCAATATACAGAGGTGACGTGTGGGCAGGCTCGAGGATAGAAGACGTCTGTCCAGAGAAGAGTCGGGTCCCACACGATTTCCACTGCCAACGGATCTGAAGTACGCCGGAGTCGCCAAGTCCTGAGTCCACAGGTGGCCACTGTCTCCAGCTGTCAGATCTGGTACTGCTGCCAGGAGGCAGAAAAACAGTTAAGGGTGAGTGTGTGAAAACACACCCAGTAAACAGTCAGCAATACGAGTCTCTCCTTTGTCGGGTGGGAACAAACACCTCCACCTCTGAACACCAGAAAACAGTTTGTGTGGGGTTAACCTTCTACTTGTTGCAGTTCAGAGTGAGGAGTGAAAATCGTTCACTCCTCGGCCATCCACGAACCCCAGCCTCCAGCTGACAGTAGTGGGTTAAACACCTGCAAACAGTTTACAACAGGAGAAAGCAAGCAACGTGCGTAGGCACAACAACGGCTGAGAATTTACCTATAGGGTAGACGATATCTCGGCAGCGAGGTGGAGTTGCTGCCCGGCTTTTATGGTGATGGTGGTTTGTGGTTGATGAGTGACAGCTGGTGATGAGGTGGTGATGACTGACAGCTGTCACTCCCGGCTGCTCCTGCGAGGTGGCTGCGCCCTCTCGTGCCTGAAGCCCGCACTTCAGGCAGGGCGCCCTCTGGTGGTGGGCCAGCAGTACCTCCTCTTCAGCGGCCCACACAACAGGACCCCCCTCAACGGGCGCCTCCTGGCGCCCGACCAGGCTTGTCCGGATGACGGGCGTAGAAGTCGGCCAGGAGGGCCGGGTCCAGGATGAAGCTCCTCTTCACCCAGGAGCGCTCTTCGGGTCCATAACCCTCCCAGTCCACCAGATACTGGAACCCCCGGCCCCGTCGATGAACATCCAAGAGCCTGCGCACCGTCCATGCAGGCTCTCCGTCGATGATCCGGGCAGGAGGCGGCGCCGGTCCGGGGGTGCAGAGTGGTGAGGTATGGTAGGGCTTGATGCGGGACACGTGGAATACTGGATGAATCCGCAGTGAAGCAGGAAGTTGCAGCTTCACTGCGGCCGGACTGAGGACTTTGAGGATCTTGTAGGGTCCAATGAAACGGTCCTTGAGTTTTTGTGATTCCACGTGGAGTGGGATGTCCTTTGTAGACAACCAAACCTCCTGCCCGTGCTGGTATGCAGGGGCCGGGGAACGCCAGTGGTCCGCATGGGCCTTGGCCCTCGTCCGGGCTTTGAGCAGGGCAGAGCGGGCAGTGCGCCACACCCGATGCCACCTCCTCAAGTGGGCCTGGACCGAGGGCACACCGACCTCTCCCTCCCTGAGTGGAAATAATGGGGGCTGGTACCCCAAACATACCTCGAACGGGGAGAGGCTGGTGGCAGATGAGATTTGGCTGTTGTGAGCATACTCGATCCAGGCCAGATGGTTGCTCCAGGCTGTCGGGTGCGCGGAGGTCACGCAGCGGATGGCCTGCTCCAGCTCTTGGTTCGCCCGCTCTGCTTGTCCGTTCGTCTGGGGATGGTACCCGGATGAGAGGCTTACGGTGGCCCCCAGTTCCCTACAGAAACTCCTCCAGACTTGCGAGGAGAACTGGGGACCACGGTCGGAGACGATGTCTGAAGGAATCCCATGCAGACGTACAACATGGTGGACCAGGAGGTCTGCTGTCTCCTGGGCCGTTGGGAGCTTCAGGAGGGCAACGAAGTGGGCCGCCTTGGAGAACCAGTCCACTATCGTCAGGATGGTAGTCATGCCCTCGGACGGCGGGAGGCCTGTGACGAAGTCCAGGCCGATGTGGGACCAGGGGCAATGAGGCACCAGTAGCGGCTGGAGGAGTCCTTGTGTCTTCTGGTGATCCGCCTTGCCCCTGGCGCAGGTGGTACAAGCCTGGACATATTCCTGGACATCGGCCTCCATTGACGCCCACCAGAAGCGCTGCCGGACCACTGCCATGGTTCTTCGCACCCCTGGGTGACAGGAGAGCTTGGAACCGTGTCAGAAGTCCAGGACTGCAGCTCTGGCCTCTGGTGGGACATAGAGTTTGTTCTTAGGGCCGGTCCCTGGGTCCGGGTTCCGTGCCAGGGCCTCCCGGACGGTCTTCTCCACGTCCCAGGTGAGGATGGCCACAATAGTGGACTCGGGGATGATGGTTTCCGGTGGATCTGACAGCTTGGTTTTGACTTCCTCTTCGTGTACCCGGGACAAGGCGTCAGATCGTTGATTCTTGGTCCCAAGGCGGTAGGTGATCTGGAAGTCAAAACGCCCGAAGAACAATGACTAGCGGGCTTGCCTGGGGTTCAGACGCTTGGCGGTCCGGATGTACTCCACGTTCCGATGGTCCGTGAAAACCGTAAAAGGTACCGCAGCTCCCTCCAACAGGTGTTTCCACTCCTCAAGAGCCTCTTTCACCGCTAGGAGCTCCCGATTGCCGACGTCATAGTTCCTTTCTGCCGGGGTCAACCTGCGGGAGAAATAGGCACAGGGGTGGAGGACCTTATCGGACTCCCTGCTCTGGGACAGCACGGCTCCTATCCCTGAGTCAGAGGCATCCACTTCAACTATAAACTGGCGGCTAGGATCGGGCTGCACCAGAACTGGTGCAGTCGAAAACCGGCGTTTCAACTACCTAAACGCGGCCTCGCACCGAGCCAAGCAGGTGAAGGGGACCTTAGAGGAGGTCAGGGCTGTCAGGGGACTAACCACCTGACTGTAGCCCTTAATAAACCTCCTGTAGAAATTTGCAAAGCCGAGGAACTGTTGCAGCTTCCTACGGCTTGTTGGTTGGGGCCAATCTCTCACCGCCGCAACCTTGGCTGGATCAGGGGCGACGGAGTTGGAGGAGATTATGAACCCCAGGAAGGACAAAGAAGTGCGGTGGAACTCGCACTTCTCGCCCTTCACAAACAGCCAGTTCTCCAACAACCGCTGCAGGACCTGACGTACATGCTTAACATGAGTCTCAGGATCCGGGGAAAAGATGAGGATATCATCCAGGTATACGAAGACGAATCGGTGCAGGAAGTCCCGCAAGATGTCGTTTACCAAGGCTTGGAACGTAGCGGGGCGTTAGTGAGGCAGAACGGCATGACCAGGTACTCAAAGTGACCTAACGGGGTGTTAAATGCCGTCTTCCATTCATCTCCCTTCCGGATCCGAACCAGGTGATAAGCATTCCTAAGATCCAGTTTGGTGAAAATCTTGGCTCCATGCAGGGGCGTGAACACTGAATCCAACAGGGGCAACGGGTATCGATTGCGAACCGTGATCTCGTTCAGCCCTCTGTAGTCAATGCATGGACGGAGTCCGCCGTCTTTCTTGCCCACAAAAAAGAAACCAGCACCCATCGGGGAGGTGGAGTTTCGGATCAACCCGGCAGCTAACGAGTCCCGGATGTAGGTTTCCATTGATTCGCGCTCTGGACGTGAGAGGTTGTACAGCATGCTGGACGGGTACTCAACGCCCGGGATCAAATCAATGGCACAATCATACGGACGGTGCGGGGGGAGAGTGAGTGCCAGATCTTTGCTGAAGACATCAGCAAGATCATGGTACTCCTCAGGCACCATCGTCAGATTGGGGGGACTTTAACCTCCTCGTTAGCAATCAAACCGGGGGAACCGAGGATCACAAACACTCTCAGTGGCAGGTTTCGCTCCACTAAGCCACAACCCCAGACGGCCAATCAATCCGGGGATTGTGTTTTATCATCCACGGGAAGCCCAAGATTACGCGGGAGGCAGAAGGAGTCACATAAAACTCAGTCTCCTCCCGATGATTCCCAGACACTACCAGAGTTACAGGTAGTGTCTTATGTGTGATTAAAGGGAGAAGGGTGCCATCTAGCGCCCGCACCTTCAATGGTGAAGGGAGCGCCACTAGAGGGAGCCCTACTTCCCTTGCCCATCTGCTGTCCAGCAGATTCCCTTCTGACCCCGTGTCCACCAGTGCTGGGGCTTGAAGGGTTAGATCCCCACTCAGGATCGTAATTGCCCTGCTCGTGTCCATAGCATCATCAGCAGGGGGAGCTGTTGCCACACGGAGCGCTGAGGCTGTGGAGCGTGGGGAGGGCGGAATCACACTGTTTGTATTTCTTTGTAATTGATGTAAATAAAGTCCAAGACATATACAGTGACTTGGAAATGTTCATGTATCCATCTCCTGACTTGTCTGAAGAAAACTGGCAATAAAACTGATTATTTACAAGTATTATACCAACGTATTCCATTATTTATGCAACTCATCATCTTGGCTTTTAAAATTTTACTTCATTTATACAACCCCAATTCAAATGAAGTTGGGACGTTGTGTAAAATGGAAATAAAAACAGAATACAATGATTTGCAAATGCTCTTCAACCTATATTCAATTGAATACACCACAAAGACAAGATATTTAATGTTCAAACTGATAAACTTTATTGTTTTTGTGCAAATATTTGCTAATTTTGAAATGGATGCCTGCAACGCGTTTCAAAAATGCTGGGACAGTGGTATGTTTACCGCTGTGTTACATCACCTTTCCTTCTAACAACACTCAATAAGCGTTTGGGAACTGAGGACATTAATTGTTGAAGCTTTGTAGGTGGAATTCTTTCCCATTCTTGCTTGTTGTACGACTTCATTTGTTCAACAGTCTGGGGTCTCTGTTGTTGTATTTTGCGCTTCATAATGCGCCACACGTTTTCAATGGGCGACAGGCAGGCCAGTCGAGTACCTGCACTCTTTTACTACAAAGCCACGCTGTTGTAACACGTGCAGAAATGGCTTGGCATTGTCTTGCTGAAATAAGTAGGGATGTCCCTGAAAAAGGCATTGCTTGGATGACAGCATGTGTTGCTCCAAAACTTGGACGTACCTTTCAGCATTGATGGTGCCATCACAGATGCATAAGTTGCCCATGCCATGGACACTAACACACCCCCACTGTGTTACATCACCTTTCCTTCTAACAACACTCAATAAGCATTTGGGAACTGAGGACATTAATTGTTGAAGCTTTGTAGGTGGAATTCTTTCCCATTCTTGCTTGTTGTATGACTTCAGTTGTTCAACAGTCTGGGGTCTCCGTTGTCATATTTTGTAATTCATAATGTGCCACACATTTTCAGTGGGCAACAGGTCTGGACTGCAGGCAGGCCAGTCTAGTACCTGCACTCTTTTACTACGAAGCCAAGCTGTTGTAACACGTGCAGAATGTGGCTTGGCATTGTCTTGCTGAAATAAGCAGGGACATCCCTGAAAAAGACGTTGCTTGGATGGAAGCATGTGTTGCTCCAAAACCTGGATGTACCTTTCAGCATTGATGGTGCCATCACAGATGTGTAAGTTAACACTAACACACCCCCATACCATCACAGATGCTGACTTTTGAACTTTGTGCTGGTAACAATCTGGATGGTCTTTTTCCTCTTTTGCCCAGAGGACACGACGTCCATGATTTCCAAAAACAATTTGAAATGTGAACTCATCAGACCACAGCACACTTTTCCACTTTGTGTCTGTCCATTTTAAATGAGTTCGGGCCCAGAGAAGGCGGCGGCATTTCTGAATGTTGTTGATGTGTGGCTTTCGCTTTGCATAGTAGAGTTTTAACTTGCACATGTAGATGTAGCGACGAACCGTGTTAATTGAACTGTTAAACTGTTAAATGTATTGCAGGCATCCATTTCAAAATGAGCAATTATTCGCACAAAAACAATAAAGTTTATCAGTTTGAACATTAAATATCTTGTCTTTGTGGTGTATTCAGTTGAATATAAGTTGAAGAGGATTTCCAAATCATTGTATTCTGTTTTTATTTACATTTTACACAACGTCACAACTTCACTGGAATTGGGGTTGTATCAAATTGCAGAGATTTGCTTTGAGTTTGAGTTTAAAGAAGATAATTTTAGAATGTTTTATAGTAAGAACCCTGATTTACTTTTTGTATTTGAAATGGCATAAACAAATTAAAATGTGTGAATTACCAAGTGACCAAAAACTTTTGCAAGCCACCGTAAATGTAAGGATCACTCGGTTTTGTTTGTTTCCATGTTCCATATCATCCCAACGTTTTCTGATTTGGAAATGTATTTGATTGCATCATTATTACATTTTCTTTTGAATTCAGGTTCATGGTAGTATGATGCACTAATTACCATCCCTGTGTGTATAGACAGAGTATATCAAGAACCCAAAATCATAAGGAACCAAGAATAATATCCAACTGCATCTGATGCCATGATTTCCCAGGCTTGTTTGACTGTACACCAGTTTTTATTGAATGCCTAAGTTCCCAATATACACAAGATTTTCTTATAAATCCCATTATGTAAGGGCCTGGCGTTTAGGAGGATTTGCGTATGGATTGCGCACAAAATTGGCCCATATTCGCCAAACATCCGCAACATCCGTGTAACATGCCTGTATGAGTCGTCGTCATCTGAACACGCCCGTGATCATCCGCAGAGGCACGCATGTCCGCAGCCAGGATTTTTGAGCTGTTCAAAAATCTGAATGCAGATGACATCCGCCTTACATACTTCATATATACTCAGTTCATACACAATACATACTCACTCTATGCGCTGTACGAGGTCTGTCCATAAAGTATCGTACCTTTTTATTTTTTTTTTAAACTATATGGATTTGATTCATATGTTTTCACGTCAGACAAGCTTGAACCCTTGTGCACATGCATGAGTTTTTCCACGCCTGTCTGTGACGTCATTCGCCTGTGAGCACGCCTTGTGGAAGGAGTGGTCCCCCCCATCGTCGGATTTTCATTGTCTGGAAATGGCGGAATGATTTGGGGTTTTTTTCCATCAGAATTTTTTCAGAATCTGTTAGAGACTGGCACCTGGAAACTATTCGAAAAATTTATCTGGCTTTCGGTGAAAATTTTACGGGCTTCACAGAGAATAAGGTCTGTTAGTACAGCTTTATGGACCCCTTTAAGGACGCTCAGCGCGCCGCGCTCCTAGCTGCGACGACACGGCACAAGCCACCGGACCATTTCTGAGCTGATGGCTCTGTGGATACGAGACCGTTGTGTGCTCTTTCTCTGGTTATCACAAGAGCTGGACATCAGCCATTTTCCGGCAGATTTCACTTTTAACAAGAGATTTTGTCATGGAAAGCTGCACGGAGGCTTTGCGCGTCACGACCGATTCGCTTTGGAAGCGAGACAAAGGAACACCTCCGTTTCGGCGTGTCAGAGGACAAGTTTGGACATGTCTATCTCGGCTTTCAATGCTTACCAGTCCAGTAAGTATCAGTGAAATTGTGGAGAGCTGGACATGTCCAAACTTGTCCTCTGACACGCCGAAACGGAGGTGTTCCTTTGTCTCGCTTCCAAAGCGAATCGGTCATGACGCGCAAAGCCGCGCGAAGCCTCCGCGCGGCTTTCCATGACAAAATCTCTTGTTAAAAGTGAAATCTGCCGGAAAATGGCTGATGTCCAGCTCTTGTGATAACCAGAGAAAGAGCACACGACGGTCTCGTATCCACAGAGCCATCAGCTCAGAAATGGTCCGGTGGCTTGTGCCGTGTCGTCGCAGCTAGGAGTGCGGCGCGCTGAGCATCCTTAAAGGGGTCCATAAAGCTGTACTAACAGACCTTATTCTCTGTGAAGCCCGTAAAATTTTCACCGAAAGCCAGATAAATTTTTCGAATAGTTTCCAGGTGCCAGTCTCTAACAGATTCTGAAAAAATTCTGATGGAAAAAACCCCCAAATCATTCCGCCATTTCCAGACAATGAAAATCCGACGATGGGGGGGACCACTCCTTCCACAAGGCGTGCTCACAGGCGAATGACGTCACCGACAGGTGTGGAAAAACTCACGCATGCGCACAAGGGTTCAAGCTTGTCTGACGTGAAAACATATGAATCAAATCCATATAGTTTAAAAAAATAATAAAAAGGTACGATACTTTATGGACAGACCTCGTATATCTGCCGTTAACCGCTGATATCCACAACTGACGGGGATTTGCGGCTTGGCAGCGGACCGGGACAGTGTGTAAAACAGATATATATCGTGCGTATCATGTCCACATCACAAACTAAAATATGTTGTAGCGAATGCATACAGATTGGCCATGAATAAAGCGTTTTTATTACATCTGCTTTGGAGCTGATTTGCAGACAATCTGTGAATGCATAACAAACACATCACGTAAACCCAAAGTACTATACGAGGTCTGTGAGAAAAGTATCGGCCCTTTTTATTTTTTTCAAAAACCATATGGATTTGAATCACGTGTGATTGCATCAGCCAAGCTTGAACCTTCGTGCGCATGCGTGAGTTGTTTCACGCCTGTCGGTTGCGTCATTCGCCTGTGAGCAGGCTTTGTGTGAGCAGTGGTCCACCCCTCTCGTCGGATTTTTATTGCGAATAAATGTCTGAACGATTTGGAGCTTTGCTGCATCAATTTTTTTCCAGAAACTGTGAGAGACCTCCAGGTGGACACCGTTCCAAAAATTAATATGGCTTTCAGGGACAATTTTATGGGGATTATACAGATTAAGGAGTGTTACTGCCGCTTTACGGACGGCCCACAACTGCTGAGAGCGCGGCGCGCTCCCAGCGCCGATCGACATGCTCAGACCCCGCTGAAACAACCAGATCATTTCCAACGTGAAGGCTTTGTTGATCCGGGACCTCGTCTGACTTTCACAAAAAGGCCGGAGACGTGGACATCAGCACTTTTTCGGCACATTCCACTGTTACAGGAGTTTTTTTTCATGGAAAAAAAGTGGAGGGACGTGCCACGGAGCCGTTCATTACGCGGGAAAAACCACCTCGGTGTTGGTCTCACAGGACGGCTTTCAGGTGGATTTCAGATAGATTCCGGTTGCTTTTCAGTCGTGTGATTATCCGATTGTGATTGTGCATGAGCTGGACATGCCCCAACATGTCCTGGAAGGCTTCATCACGGCGTTGCTTTGCGTCATGCACCAACAACAACAGAGTTTACCCACAACTCACGCTGACGTCTGTTTTCTGTGACACTCTCAAAAAAAAAAAAAAAAAAAACCATCTCACACCCCGAGCGGCTTCCCCCCTCTTGCTCCCCAAACTCATGAACAGTTAACCCTCGCATGACAACATGAACAAACTCTGTGATCAACTTGTCCAAGTCCAGCAAATGCTCCAGAGCCTGTATTGTTGGTGTTAATAGTGATGCCAACGGCCCGAGTGCACTTCTTTTATGACCACAATGCAGATGCCGTGCACGCGCAACACGTGCGCAATGCATTCATAATACACCAGTAATACTGCCGTGATAATCTCAATGTGTCGGATCAGTTTCCTCACTACATGCGTTATATAACCGTGACTGTTCATCATATATTCGCTATATATTATTAATATATCCGTAATTCATACTGGGACATTTTGTTGTGTGGGCCGCTGAAGAGGAGGTACTGCTGGCCCACCACCACCAGAGGGCACCCGGCCTGGAGTGCGGGCTCCAGGCACCAGAGGGCGCTGCCGCCTCACAGGAGCAGCCAGGGTGACAGCTGACGCTCATCATCTTTGACAGCTGTCACCATTCATCAGGATCAGTGTTGGTATATCAGCCAGACGACATCTCCACCTCTTTGCCGAGATATCGTTCTACCTTGAAGGTAACGTACCTCAGCTGACTGTGAGACAGTATCCTTTTGTTACTTGAGCGTTGTATTGTGAACTACTTTTCCAACGAGAGGTGGAGGTAGCTTTCCTGCTATACGGATTGCTGGGTGCAAACGCGCCCTCATTTAACTGCTTTTTGTTCCTCGCCAGCAGTACCAGATCCGACACGCGGAGGCAGTGGCCGCCTGGGAGTTCGGGACTTGGCGGCTCCAGTATTCCCGGGGTCTGGTGGCGGAGGAAATCGTGTGGTTCCGGTTCTGCTTTGGACAGGTGTCTCCTATCTTCGAGCCTGCCCACACGATACCTTTGTGATTTGACTCCTGTCTAGTGTTGTAATCTGTTGTATTGGTTGTGCACATTCGCAACAGTAAATTGTTGTTATTTGACCTACTCCATTGTCCGTTCATTTGCGCCGCCTGTTGTGGGTCCGTGTACCTACACTTTCACAACACATTTGTCATTTTGGCCATTTTTGTTGCAGACGACAACGAACGCCCGCAATTTGTGTACTCAATTCATGCGCAATTAATCCTCTCCCCAGTGGGACAGGGCCCTAACATTTGACATTTAATAGTGCAAATAATAGTGCAAGTTAATAATGTGCAAGTTACAGTTATGCAACACAACTGTTAGTAGATTGCATAAACTCAAGCTCATTTGGAAATTTATGACACTGGATTTAGGACTTTAGTGCTCACTATAGATTAAACTACTGAGTGTTCAAGAAAATATAAGGCGGAGAACAAACTTGTGGTTTTTGACACATCACCAGAGACATAATACTTACTGTATATTTACATAGAGCCTAATTTTAACAAGACAGAATCTGAGCAGAAATGTACTCAACCAAACTGGACACTACAGGCATAACCATTTGCACATACCCATTAACCACATAGGGATGTAAGACTGGTGACATACATCCAATCATGGTGCTTCATAAATGCATGGAAAGAACTTCAAAAATTGGTGGAACTTCAATGAGCTGTTGTTCCATAATGTAGAAAAATTACCCGTCCCTGTTGTGAACATTCATCCACAAGTTGGGTCCAAAGTGGAAGAAGGGTGAAAAGGGTGAAAGTAAATATGGTGAAAGAGTATCGATGATAGGATAAAATCTTGCTGCAGCTGGAGCAGTGAAAATAGAGTAGTTACGACTGGGGTATCTTTGATACATGGTTCCATTGTCTAAATGAAATTGTGCAGAGCATTTCAGAATAGCCAACCCAGCTGTATTGAGCAATACATACTGTATAAAAGTTTGTGTTATTGCAGCCATGTAAAAAAAAAAAAAACGTGTGGATTCACTGATCTGAACTATTGAATTCCAAGTGGAGCCTTTCAAGCAAATGGAGCTACTGACTTGCCCAAATACCCCAAACAGCGATGCAGTTTAGTTAGAGTTAGAGTTGGTCTAGAAACAGCATGTATTGATTGTGTTTTGGCTTTCATTCATCAGAATCTCTATGTGTACTGATGGAAGCAGGAACAGTCCTTTTCAATCATTTCTGTCAGAGGAGAACGATAATAGCGTCTGTGAAAAGGGTGGCGATGAAGGGTCACATGGTCCACAGGAAACTTCCAAACTTCAAAGACTTCAAAGACATATAGATTGTTTACACATGATGTCACATTTGCCATAAGCCTTTGGCGTGGTGTCACCTGTGCAGCTTTCGTACTGCGATACTCCCTTTTCAAGGAGATTTTCATGAAATACGTATTCCCCCTTTTTTTTTTAAACGAGAAGGTTAGCACACTTTTAAATGACAAGGGTCTAAATGCAACTTTAAATGAAATGCTACTTACTTTTAGACTTTTAATTTCAAATGCATAAAATATCACAATATTATGCCCCAGAAAGGAAGATATATGTAATAATTTGTGTGTGTATTCATTTTACAAATGTTGAAAAATAACCCAACAATTTATAAGAGATACTCACTTTATAGGCAGATTTGATAGAGATGTCCTCCCACACAAATGTACTTTCTTCACATGTTTTACATTTTCCATGTAGAATTTCGCTAAAAATCTGTTGCCATTCTTTCAAACTTGATGAATGGCAGCCAACTTGGAGAAAACATCAGCGAATGCCAATCGATATTCTGTGCATGTCAAATCTAGTGTTTTATTGTGCTTCATTTGCCACTATCAGAGATGTCTATGGTATACACTCATGGCCACTTTATTAGGTACACCTTGCTAGGACCAGGTTGGACCCCCTTTTGCCTGCAGAACTGCCTTAATTCTTTATGGCACAGATTCAACAAAGTGTTGGAAACATTCCTCAGATATGTTGGTCCATATTGACATGATAGCATCACGCAGTCACCCATTCAACCAGTCTGCCCCATTCTCCTGTAACCACTGACGTCAATAAGACATTTTCATCCATAACTGCCACTCACTGTCTCACTATCACTATCACTCACTATCTCCTCTTTTTCAAACCATTCTCTGTAAACCATAGAGATAGCTGTATGTGAAAATCCCAGTAGATCAGCAGTTTCTGAAATACTCAAACCAGCCCGTCTGGCACCAACAACCATGCCACATTCAGTCACTTAAATTCCCTTTCTTCCTCATTTTGATGCTCAGTTTGAACTTCAGCAAGTCATCTTCACTGTATCTAGATGTCTAAATGCATTGAATTGTTGCCATGTGATTGGATGATGAGCAATTTGTGAAAAGAGCAATTGAACAGGTGTACCTAATAAAGTGGCCGGTGAGTGTATATAGCAGAGCCTGTGTTCCCTGGGGTGTATACCCAGACATCTGGTATTCCGAGTATACTCCGTGCACCTGGGTCGTGCAGCATGAAGCTGTCCTGAAGTATTGGGTCTCAATTAAACACCCTTTTTCCATTATTTCATGGACCCAATTGTAGAAAATACCCCTTTATTCCATTTTCCAAGACCTATAAAATTCTTACAAAAACCACCTCTTTCTTGGTGAAAATCAGAATGTGTATGCATAGCTGCCAGTGGCGTCTACTGACATGACTGAGACAAGAGCACTGGCCAACAAAATGGAAGAGCTAAAACTTACCATATCTATGCAGAACAGCACACAGTACTCCAGTGTTAAGATCAGTAAGTGTGGCTCAACCTGACAATTCTGGAACATGTTAACACACTAGTAGGCTAAAAGCACATGTAATTCACTGATACAACAGAAACAAGAACTTTTTATGTCAGTGATAAACACAGCTCCCCAGATGTGGAATATTTAAATGCTGTGTGCACTGCATTTCAATTACACTTTTCCATCTGAAGCAAATGTTCTGAGCACTTTATAATGATGCCTCACATTCACCCATGCTGTCATGGAAGACACTCAACTGTACACTGGGAGCAACTTGGGGATTAAGGACCTTGCCCAAGGGACTCTTAGTGATTATTCAGTCTGATGAGGGTTTAAATTGAGGATCCTGTGCCCACTGCTTTAACCTCCACCATCACATCCCTATTTTCTTTTTTTAACCAATAAAATGCCATCTATGCTACACAAGTTAGCCAGCCATCATCTTTGTATCCTGATTCTTAATTCCTTGTATGCACTTCACTGGACTTTAACCACAGCTGGTCATGAAAAACTACTGACTATCATTTTTTTTTTTATGTGTGCAGATTCACTTGTACATTTTCACCATGATTTTCAACAAGAAAAGATTATGGGAAATTTGTGACAATGATCGAAGCACATTAATTACACTGGCATTTATTATTCATATTACCAGCAAGTGAATCAGTGTATGCACACATGAATAAATGAGGCTGTTATACAATAGTATCTCTATTCAAATGCATTTACACACCAGAGTCAGTGTTCAGGTCTTGCAGTTGAAAGAAAACGGCATTGTTTCACGGTAAAGAATACCGTAAAGCTAACTTGACTTTTAAAACAGTGTAATGAGGCAGAAACAAGTGAGTATCCACTCTTAAACTGCTTCTCTACGTGTACTTCTCTGAATATTGTCAATTATCCCCCGTGTCTTGGCTGACCTGACTCTAAATGTGGGTCGCAGGCTGCACAATCACCTGGTAATTACCAGAGAGTAAACAAGCCAAGCCAGAGGAGAGGTTTTAATGATTGTCAGGCTTCCACAAAGGACCCTTCATCTCTAATGAGGGGTAAGTGTGTCATTTAATGTTGCACAACTGTTGGATCAGAGCATCACGATAAATATAGCATCCCTGGATCTGATATTCCAGTATGGTTCAGGGAAATATCAGGGGATCGGTGTGAAGTGTAACCCAGAAATGCTCCATTTGCCTCAGAGAGGTCGCCGAAGCTGACCTTGCATAATAAGCCGTTTGCCCACTTCTTGAATTAGATGATTAATAGCTCACCGGTCCTTTCTGGAGCTATGACACTTTGTGCCACCCACAGAGTCTGCTCCGGCCTCATTAAATGGTGCCTTTGTATCCAGGCTGCTCTCTTTTGTCCCAACATGTCCACCTAACAGAGGGGCTGACCCCTGTGTCTCGAACCACGATGACATCACCTCTGCCCTCATCCGGGCTGAAGCAGCCAAGGTGAGGGCTCACATGGGCAGCGACAACCCGTCTCTTTCCTCTTATCACTCAATCACTCCTTTGTGCCGGAGAGGCCTGAAGGCTTATAGACAGTAATGAGAGGGAGGACTTTGTAATTGGCCAGCGCTGTAGCAATATAACCCATACAAACTCTATAATAGCACATTGTTGGAGGCAAGTTAAGTGAGGGCCTGAGATGTGGCCGCTTTCACCCTGACTGGAATCAGAGCACAGAGTTGGCCCGCTGAGCTGGAGCAGTAAACGCAGACCTGAGACCATTAATGGAAGTGAGACGAAGGGAGAGGAAGAGAAACCTTGCAAATGGCGTATCATTCAGCAATGCATCTTTTTGTTGTTGCTTCTGTTTTGAGGTATGATGCTCAAAGCAAAAAAAAAAAAAAAAAACTCATGCGCACATCATTACATCACACAACAGTGACACATGCACAGTTTTGCAGAGTGAAATATACTCTGCCAGGACTACATTTGGTCCCAGTCCAAATAGAGTTATATATTCTATCACAGTGTAAAATCAACTCTATCATGCTGTAAATGGCTCTTACAGGAGTTGAAAAATGTGATTTGACAAGACGGTAGGTGCCAATCAGGTGCCAGTGTCTGAAACAAGGGTGCATCCAGGTGGTCTTGTGGATGTCTGGTAGTTGGAACAGGGTGTTGGTGATGGTCAAGCCATGCTCGGTGCAGAGTGTAAGAAGCAGTTGGGCGTGAGAGTTCTCCTGTCCCACTCCATGTGGTCCAATGACATTTGGCCATGACTTGGAGTCCTTGCCCACACAAGCACTGAAGTCCCCAAGTAGCAGGAGCTTGTCTTCCTTACGGACAGTGTGTATCAGGCTTGAAGGTTCCTGGTAGAACAGCTCTTGCTGCTCTTGCGTGTACAACATGGCCGGGGCAGACACACTGTTAAGTGACAGGTGTTTCGTACCTATGAGGGGCAATCTCATAACCATTACACGATGACGGATACCTTTTGGGAGGCCCTCAAGGTTCTTCACAAGTGAGGTACGAATTGCAAAGCCGACTCCTGCTTCTCTCCATTCCTCCAGAGTCCTCCCTGACCAGAAACAGGTATATCCAGCTCCAACCTCTCTGATTTCCCCAGTGTCTGCCAGGCACATTTCACTGAGAGCAGCAATGTTGATGTTGTATCACAGCCGTTCTTGTCGTACTAGTGCAGTTCGACGCTTCGATCTGTTGGTGTTCTTGTTGTCCGTGAGTGTCCTGATGTTCCATGTGCCAACACATAAAGAGCGGTTGTTCCGGGTGGATTTTTCATCCTGTGATGTTGTGTGCATTTTGTTTTGACCGCGTTTGGAGATGTCCAGTCAGAGCTGCGGTGTGCTGACAGGATGGAGATGAGGCAAGCTTTCTTTAGGTCACCTTTTCTAGGCCCTTCCCTTTGAGAGGGGAGCAGTGCTCTCCCTGAGAGGGCTGCTCAGTCACCAGAATGGCTGCCGAACTCTACCCTTGCCCCAGATGAGTAGAGGATGACTATCCTGCCCTGGCCGCCTGAGTGCAGGTCTGTGACTAGCAGCTCCCAGTGCCATCTTACATCTACCACCATTGCCACTCGCCTATTGCCCCAGGGCTCTGGAAGAACAGAAGGAGGAGAATGGGGAGAATGGGGGATGGGTGATGGTCTAGTGGTTAAGGTGTTGAGCTTGAGACCAGAAGATCCTTGGTTCAAATCCCAGCCTGACTGGAAAATCACTAAGGGCCCTTGGGCAAGGTCTTTAATCCCCTATTGCTCTTGGTGTGTAGTGAGTACCTTGTATGCCAGCAGGTGAATGTGAGACATTAGTGTGTAAAGCGCTTTGAGCGTCTGATGCGGATGGAAAAGCACTATATAAATGCAGTCCACTTACCATTCAGTGACTTGTAAATATTCATGTACACATCCCCTGACTTGTCTAAAAAACTGGCTAGCTACTTACCTTAAGATAGCTAGCTTAGATATATGTCACCATTTTAAATACATGTTTCCAATCAAGTCCTACAGGAATCTGGAATTCAACAATTACATTTGCATTTACAGAAGAGTCCCTCTTGGTGAAGTCACACACAACACACACACATGAATATAGACCGCAGCCAGTCGTCTCTCTTGTGGTCTCACTGGTTGGTCACTTGCCAGGGCCACAGGGGTCCCTACGCAGAACATGTTTCTTTTCTGTATGTTTACAGTACAGCCTTCAAAGCAAATGAGTGTCACAGCACACTTCTCTACTTTCTGGAAAGTGTCACCAAAGAAACAGACAACGTAACAGCCAGCAACATGTTGCAAAATAAACATAGACACACAACACGCTTGATGACATGGAACCAAAAGCAACAACCACACAGCAATTCCACTCACACGTGAAAGGAAACACGTCGAAGTGGATAACGACTGTTTGGAGGTTTAATCTGTTTGTTGGTTGGGAGATTACCAATGTATTTGACCTGAAGTGTCATCTTGGAATTTCTGACTCCATTTTTTTTTGGGGGGGGGGGGGGGGGGTGGTGGTGGTGGTTAGTGTTTCTTAATTGAGAGAGTGGTGACATGACCAGTTGAAAAAAATCGGTCACGTGACTCCTGGCGCCATCTTGGTTCCAAAATAGTGTTTGCTGTTAATCTGTCTGCATGTAAATCCAGCTATTTTATTTATTTATTTGCTGAAAATGCAGGTTGTTGTGCATTTCGATGCACAAATAGACACAACAAGGGCTTCAAGATATACAGATTCCCTTCAGATTGAACAGAAGACAAATTTGGGAAAATAAAGTCAGCCATGTGGGATGGAAGCCGACATCATTGCCAAAGTTTTGAGAGGTAAATTTATTGTTCAGTCCCATGTACAGAAAAAACTCAACTATACCATCATTGTATAAACCAGATATTCGCATGCTGCTGATGTCAAAATAAATAAATAAAAACCAGCTGGAACATGTTGCACCACATTGCGTGCTGCTGTGGAGAAACAAAAAATAAAAAATACATGCCACCTGCGGGATTCGAACCTGCAATTTACAAAAACTCTGATTAACAAATGGAAACTTTACCACTACACTACCGTCACTGTCCTATAATAGGCGCATAAAATGCCTAAAATCAACAAGGAGGTAAACGTATTTTAAAAAAGGAGAAATTAGACGATGTAAACAAAGAGGAAGTCTAATTTTCGCCGTAATAACTGACAAAACGGCGTTTGTTATGGCTTATTTTTGTCTGTGTTGTAATGTAACACCTTGCGTGCGCGGTCACGTCCAGCTATCAGTCAGTCGGCGGTCAGCTGACATGCGCTAGTGTCCACAGCAAAGTGATCACACAAGAATGACTTCACGCCTTCGTCACCCTTATTGTGTCTAATTTCATTTTCACTCTTTTTGTCTGTCATGTAAACTGCAATTTACGTTTGGAAGTGAAATCAGCTGGCCAGGTGGCTTCACACTGTGCCGCAGGCTCAGACGCTGGATGGTCCTCATGAGAGCGTGCACGTCCGCACACACGTACGCTGCGTGTTCTCCAGCTGAGGTGCAGGACACAGTGCACTGCGCTGGTCCAGCACCAGACTCCAGGACCTTCAGCCACAGCTGATGTTGGATTCATGGTGCATGTGATCCACACTCCACAAGCCATTTGTGTTTGGGAAGGGAGGGGGGCGGTCGACGACACATTCCACACTCCACACACCATTTGTGTGTTTGTGTGGGTGGGGGTAAGCACAGTCACATTCATGTGTGTTGCTAGGTGATGCCACTTTTGCGTGACACTTTTCACAGACAGGCCAAATCACCAGATTGCCTGCTCTCACTCTGCTCTCCCTCTGCTCTGCTATCATACCAGGTGCGCTAATAGCCACGCCTTTTCAAAGTGTGCAGCGTGTGGTGTTAGATGTTCGTGTCTGACACCTGGAATTTGTCCGACACCTGCTGGGGGGAGGGGATGAACAAGCACGCGCAGGGTATTCGTTGTCTTTCAGCTGCTTGTGTGCGCGGATGTTGTGGCAACGGGTGTACGAGGCGTTTGAGGCGGCTCCAATTTTTCACAAATAGCATGCAATTCCTCCTTGATGCACTAGTTGGCTTCAGTTGTGTTATGTGTGAAGGGGCCCTTAGGTTTGCATCCTTGCTCTTTACAAACTGAAATTCCTCCAGATTCCTTGAATCGTTTAATGATATGAAATGTGGAGGGAGAAATATGTGCATCCTTTCCGATAATTCATTAAGGAATACTGTTTGTAAATATTTCAATATGTTTTTCATGCATTTGATGACAAATAGGATACTGCTTCATGGATACTGCATTTGTACCATATCATGATTACAGTTACTTGATGACATCACCTATTTAAAATAACATTATTATTATTTTATTTTTTTGCCTCATTACTAGTCCTAAATTGCCTCCTATCCCAAACTGTTTTGTAATCTGTTGCAGACCTTAAATGTAGGAATCTATGTATATTAACAAATGAAATGAGGCTGACTACACAAAACATGAAACATCTTGAGTTCATACTGTCTGCAATGAAATAGAAGTCAAAGTAAATGGCAGAATCACTGTGGGTTTTTTAAATTTGCATTTTCCATGGCCTCCCTACTTATTCTGATTTGGGGTTGTATATATTATGAAACCGAGGAAGAGAGTTGGCACTGTCAATCCAAAGAGGAGTTCTTTGCAACCTCAGTACAGATCACAGTCCTGACCAAATGGCTATATATATATATTATAATATTTCCCATGAAGAGCATAGTTTTTAAAAAGTACTTTTAGTATGGTTTAAGTCAGAATCTTGTGGGCAGGATGGTGATGAAGCAGTTAGTGTGCTCATTTGCAGAGCAGAAGGTTCCTGGTTCCATTCTCTATGTAAAGTAGAGTTGTGCCAGGAAGGGTATCTGGCTTAAAACTTGTGTCACATGAATATGCAGATCCATCTGCATATTCTGCTGCTGTGGTGACCACAAGTGAAAAAAGGAGAAGCCAAAAGAACTTACTCAATTTTAAACTGAATGCTAGTGGTGTATTTAAGCGATTAAGTGCGCTTTTCTCCAGTGTAGAAGGTTCTTGGTTCAAACCCCACCCCTTTCCGTTCTGCATGTCATATGGAGTTGCATCAGGAAGGGCATCCGGCTTAAACCCAAAATTGTGCCAAATCAACATGTGGATCCACTTCGGATCTGCTGTGGTGACACCGAAACAAGGGGGCAGCTGAAGTGGTGTATTTACTGAAGTTCTCTGAATATCGCACTACTTAGAAAAGAAAAAAAAAAAAATCCCATCTTCCATTGGGTTTTTGACCTTTGAGATCGAGACTCACCTGGAAAGAGTTTGTGGAGTTATGAGGTCACTGGACTGAGATGTTTAGTAATGTCAATATCTTTGCATACAAACAAAGGTTCAAGTCTGTAGGGTCCTGGTGTTGCCTGTCTTGCTGTATGGTTGTGGGACTTGGATACTAACCAGTTATCTACAAGGTGATGAGTGGATGTTCAAAGAATCCTTGGGTACCGCTGAAATGACTTTGTATCAAGCGAGTGATAACCAAGAAAGTCTTGGTTGAGGAGCATCACTTGCATTGTGAGGGAGCTTCAGCTGTTGCTCTGTGCATGATCCAGAACGCAGGTACCTGAGTGTTGAAGACCCCAATAGCTGGAGAAGACCAAGGGGACACCCACGTTTCACCTGGCTGCAGCAGATAGATGGTTATTTTCAGAGGTGTCAAGTAACGAAGTACAAATACTTCGTTACTGTACTTAAGTACACTTTACTCCATTACTTATTTTTCTGCCTACTTCTGACTTCTACTCATTACATTTTCACACAAGCATCTGTACTTTCTATTCCTTACATTTTAACAGCCTCGTTACTCTTGGCTTCAGTTTAATGTTTATATATATATATTTCACGTCATGTGCGCCTGTAATCAACTTTTCTGCAGCGTGGCTTTGCTTTGAACCGTAAACCAATCGAAGCAGTGGTTCGCAGATTGAAGCAATACTTAGACCTATTGCTTCGTTTATTCTTTCTTTCTTTCGCTTAATTTTCCCCCGCTAAACCCCTAAAGAGCATACATCTGTGAGTATTATTTACCTTTTCTATGTTAAACCGACCTGTTATGGTCTTCTGAAACAGTTGATAGATGTATTTTATAACTTAAAAACGGGAGCGACGCTAACGCGTTAGCATGTCTATGGCATTTTCAATGTTAAAAGTTAGCATTAAGCAGCTCTCATTACGTTCGGGTGCATTTGTTTTCAAATTGTAATATTTCTTAAATTTATTTTTGTTTATATATTAATAATCTAATGATTATTATATACAATTTTAGAGAAAGAGACAAAAAGAACCTGAATAGAAACACAACAGAAAATATAAAAGCAACTAACAATAAACATAAATACATGCATACATAAATAAATAAATAAATGTTTCCTGTAAACACCTAGTGACTCTTACACCTCCATTTCATCCCTGTCTTATTTAATGACAATTTGTTTCGGTCAAACCATATTTGAATAAGACATTTTCATGAAAAAAGACACAAATGTGCAGTTTACTGCATTTTATTTTTTTTCTTGTGTAAAAACACAGCTTAGATGTGGTTTGACCAAAACAAATTGTCATTAAACTTAATAAAACAGGGATGAAGTGGAGGTTTAAGAGTCACTAGGTGTTCACAGGAAACAGTTATTTCTATATTTAGTATGTTCGTTGTTAGTTGGTTTAATCTTTTCTGTTTTGTTTTATCAGATTCTTTTTGTCTGTTTCTCTAAAACTTTATTGTGGCATTATTGACTGCGGTATTGTATCACTTCCTGTTCCGGAGCACAGCGGTGTTTTTCTGTATCTGTTAGCTGTTTAATCTGTGCAGTTAGATTGATCTAGTTATCTAGATTACGATTTGTTTCCCAGTGTAATCTTTACGTGCCTTAACTAAAGCACTCCTTCTGCTGAATCACCTCTAAATTATTTACACATTATTCACTTTGCGTGTTTTTAGGAATCCGCTAGCTTAGCGTAGCTACTAGCTCTTAGCCGATTTAGCATGGCGGCTTCTCCTGTCTCTCCTGCACTTTTCTGCTCTGGGTGTGAAATGTTTAGTTATTCCTCGGCCTCCTTTAGCAGTAATGGTACTTGTAATAAGTGTAGCTTATTCGTAGCTTTGGAGGCCAGGCTGGGCGAATTGGAGACTCGGCTCCGCACCGTGGAAAATTCTACAGCTAGCCAGGCCCCTGTAGTCGGTGCGGACCAAGGTAGCTTAGCCGCCGTAGTTACCCCCTGGCAGATCCCGAGCAGCCGGGAAAGCAGGCCGACTGGGTGACTGTGAGGAGGAAGCGTAGCCCTAAACAGAAGCCCCGTGTACACCGCCAACCCGTTCACATTTCTAACCGTTTTTTCCCCGCTCGACGACACACCGGCCGAGGATCAAACTCTGGTTATTGGCGACTCTGTTTTGAGAAATGTGAAGTTAGCGACACCAGCAACCATAGTCAATTGTCTTCCGGGGGCCAGAGCAGGCAACATTGAAGGAAATTTGAAACTGCTGGCTAAGGCTAAGCGTAATTTGGTAAGATTGTAATTCACGTCGGCAGTAATGACACCCGGTTACGCCAATCGGAGGTCACTAAAATTAACATTAAATCGGTGTGTAACTTTGCAAAAACAATGTCAGACTCTGTAGTTTTCTCTGGGGCCCCTCCCCAATCGGACCGGGAGTGACATGTTTAGCCGCATGTTCTCCTTGAATTGCTGGCTGTCTGAGTGGTGTCCAAAAAATGAGGTGGGCTTCATAGATAATTGGCAAAGCTTCTGGGGAAAACCTGGTCTTGTTAGGAGAGACGGCATCCATCCCACTTTGGATGGAGCAGCTCTCATTTCTAGAAATCTGGCCAATTTTCTTAAATCCTCCAAACCGTGACTATCCAGGGTTGGGACCAGGAAGCAGAGTTGTAGTCTTACACACCTCTCTGCAGCTTCTCTCCGCCTGCCATCCCCTCATTACCCCATCCCCGTAGAGACGGTGCCTGCTCCCAGACTACCAATAACCAGCAAAAATCTATTTAAGCATAAAAATTCAAAAAGAAAAAATAATATAGCACCTTCAACTGCACCACAGACTAAAACAGTTAAATGTGGTCTGTTAAACATTAGGTCTCTCTCTTCTAAGTCCCTGTTAGTAAATGATATAATAATTGATCAACATATTGATTTATTCTGCCTTACAGAAACTTGGTTACAGCAGGATGAATATGTTAGTTTAAATGAGTCAACACCCCCGAGTCACACTAACTGTCAGAACGCTCGTAGCACGGGCCGGGCGGAGGATTAGCAGCAATCTTCCATTCCAGCTTATTAATTAATCAAAAACCCAGACAGAGCTTTAATTCATTTGAAAGCTTGTCTCTTAGTCTTGTCCATCCAAATTGGAAGTCCCAAAAACCAGTTTTATTTGTTATTATCTATCGTCCACCTGGTCGTTACTGTGAGTTTCTCTGTGAATTTTCAGACCTTTTGTCTGACTTAGTGCTTAGCTCAGATAAGATAATTATAGTGGGCGATTTTAACATCCACACAGATGCTGAGAATGACAGCCTCAACACTGCATTTAATCTATTATTAGACTCTATTGGCTTTGCTCAAAAAGTAAATGAGTCCACCCACCACTTTAATCATATCTTAGATCTTGTTCTGACTTATGGTATGGAAATAGAAGACTTAACAGTATTCCCTGAAAACTCCCTTCTGTCTGATCATTTCTTAATAACATTTACATTTACTCTGATGGACTACCCAGCAGTGGGGAATAAGTTTCATTACACTAGAAGTCTTTCAGAAAGCGCTGTAACTAGGTTTAAGGATATGATTCCTTCTTTATGTTCTCTAATGCCATATACCAACACAGTGCAGAGTAGCTACCTAAACTCTGTAAGGGAGATAGAGTATCTCGTCAATAGTTTTACATCCTCATTGAAGACAACTTGGATGCTGTAGCTCCTCTGAAAAAGAGAGCTTTAAATCAGAAGTGTCTGACTCCGTGGTATAACTCACAAACTCGTAGCTTAAAGCAGATAACCCGTAAGTTGGAGAGGAAATGGCGTCTCACTAATTTAGAAGATCTTCACTTAGCCTGGAAAAAGAGTCTGTTGCTCTATAAAAAAGCCCTCCGTAAAGCTAGGACATCTTTCTACTCATCACTAATTGAAGAAAATAAGAACAACCCCAGGTTTCTTTTCAGCACTGTAGCCAGGCTGACAAAGAGTCAGAGCTCTATTGAGCTGAGTATTCCATTAACTTTAACTAGTAATGACTTCATGACTTTCTTTGCTAACAAAATTTTAACTATTAGAGAAAAAATTACTCATAACCATCCCAAAGACGTATCGTTATCTTTGGCTGCTTTCAGTGATGCCGGTATTTGGTTAGACTCTTTCTCTCCGATTGTTCTGTCTGAGTTATTTTCATTAGTTACTTCATCCAAACCATCAACATGTTTATTAGACCCCATTCCTACCAGGCTGCTCAAGGAAGCCCTACCATTATTTAATGCTTCGATCTTAAATTTGATCAATCTATCTTTGTTAGTTGGCTATGTACCACAGGCTTTTAAGGTGGCAGTAATTAAACCATTACTTAAAAAGCCATCACTTGACCCAGCTATCTTAGCTAATTATAGGCCAATCTCCAACCTTCCTTTTCTCTCAAAAATTCTTGAAAGGGTAGTTGTAAAACAGCTAACTGATCATCTGCAGAGGAATGGTCTATTTGAAGAGTTTCAGTCAGGTTTTAGAATTCATCATAGTACAGAAACAGCATTAGTGAAGGTTACAAATGATCTTCTTATGGCCTCGGACAGTGGACTCATCTCTGTGCTTGTTCTGTTAGACCTCAGTGCTGCTTTTGATACTGTTGACCATAAAATTTTATTACAGAGATTAGAGCATGCCATAGGTATTAAAGGCACTGCGCTGCGGTGGTTTGAATCATAATTGTCTAATAGATTACAATTTGTTGATGTAAATGGGGAATCTTCTTCACAGACTAAAGTTAATTATGGAGTTCCACAAGGTTCTGTGCTAGGACCAATTTTATTCACTTTATACATGCTTCCCTTAGGCACTATTATTAAACGGTATTGCTTAAATTTTCATTGTTACGCAGATGATACCCAGCTTTATCTATCCATGAAGCCAGAGGACACACACCAATTAGCTAAACTGCAGGATTGTCTTACAGACATAAAGACATGGATGACCTCTAATTTCCTGCTTTTAAACTCAGATAAAACTGAAGTTATTGTACTTGGCCCGCAAATCTTAGAAACATGGTGTCTAACCAGATCCTTACTCTGGATGGCATTACCCTGACCTCTAGTAATACTGTGAGAAATCTTGGAGTCATTTTTGATCAGGATATGTCATTCAAAGCGCATATTAAACAAATATGTAGGACTGCTTTTTTGCATTTACGCAATATCTCTAAAATCAGAAAGGTCTTGTCTCAGAGTGATGCTGAAAACTAATTCATGCATTTATTTCCTCTAGGCTGGACTATTGTAATTCATTATTATCAGGTTGTCCTAAAAGTTCCCTGAAAAGCCTTCAGTTAATTCAAAATGCTGCAGCTAGAGTACTGACGGGGACTAGAAGGAGAGAGCATATCTCACCCATATTGGCCTCTCTTCATTGGCTTCCTGTTAATTCTAGAATAGAATTTAAAATTCTTCTTCTTACTTATAAGGTTTTGAATAATCAGGTCCCATCTTATCTTAGGGACCTCGTAGTACCATATCACCCCAATAGAGCGCTTCGCTCTCAGACTGCAGGCTTACTTGTAGTTCCTAGGGTTTGTAAGAGTAGAATGGGAGGCAGAGCCTTCAGCTTTCAGGCTCCTCTCCTGTGGAACCAGCTCCCAATTCAGATCAGGGAGACAGACACCCTCTCTACTTTAAGATTAGGCTTAAAACTTTCCTTTTTGCTAAAGCTTATAGTTAGGGCTGGATCAGGTGACCCTGAAACCATCCCTTAGTTATGCTGCTATAGACGTAGACTGCTGGGGGGTTCCCATGATGCACTGTTTCTTTCTCTTTTTGCTCTGTATGCACCACTCTGCATTTAATCATTAGTGATCGATCTCTGCTCCCCTCCACAGCATGTCTTTTTCCTGGTTCTCTCCCTCAGCCCCAACCAGTCCCAGCAGAAGACTGCCCCTCCCTGAGCCTGGTTCTGCTGGAGGTTTCTTCCTGTTAAAAGGGAGTTTTTCCTTCCCACTGTAGCCAAGTGCTTGCTCACAGGGGGTCGTTTGACCGTTGGGGTTTTACATAATTATTGTATGGCCTTGCCTTACAATATAAAGCGCCTTGGGGCAACTGTTTGTTGTGATTTGGCGCTATATAAAAAAATTGATTGATTGATTGATTATTAGTTATTATTAGTATTGTTGTTGTTGTTTCTATTATTGATATATAAATAAAATAAATGAATAAAATATTACAATTTGTAATACATTTGACTCTTTTACAACAACAAATGCTGAGCCATGAATTATTATACAGAAAATAAATGTGCTGACAGCTGCAACAGCTTAATGCTAACTTCAGCACTGAAAACGCCATAGACATGCTAATGCGTTAGCATCGGTCCGTTTTTAAGTTATAAAATACATCTATCAACTGTTTCAGAAGACCATAACAGGTCATATTAACATAAAAAGGTAAATGTTACTCACAGACATGTGCTCTTTGGGGTTTTAGTGGGGAAAAATTAAGATTAAGCGAAATAAAACAAAGCACAAGATCGAAGCACGGCTTCGATCTGCGAATCACTGCTTCGATTGGTTCAAGGTTCAAAGCAAAGCCGCGCTGCAGAAACGGTTGATTTATATGGAAGAAACGAAACATTTGCGGTAAAACAAAGTTATTTAACAACTAATTGATGACTAAATTAGTTGACAACTATTTTAATAATCGATTAAATCAATTAGTTGTTTCAGCACTACTAAACACCTCCTCTTTCTGTGAGATCCCGTTTGAGGTGTGTGTGTGTGGGGGGGGGGGGGGGGTGCTGCCTGTGCGTCTGGACTAAACCATTGTACAACTGTGCAGGGGTGGAAGGACCCTCAGAGATCTTTCAATATTATTGTTAGAGCAGAATTATGTTTTGCAACTTTTATACATTCATCCTAATTATATTCTTTTACAACATGAATTGTATGGACATTAATAACATGCAACACAAAAATGTATTTAATGCCAGTTTTTTGTGGGCTCCCCCATGCTCTGGGCCCTGGGTACATAGTACCCTTTACCCCCCCAGTCCGACGCCCCTGCATCCAGGACCCAAGGTGGTTCCGTGGTGATGTGGTTGCTGCACAGAGCAGTACCATTCCACTGCAAAATGAGCACTTTGAAATATCATATATTTGTTTTAATTAATTTGTCAAAACACTGCAAACTTCCTCTGTGCATTTTTTGACCGAAGGCTTTTATTGTTCAAATTAATTCAGCTCATTCATGACAACTTTCCTTTTGTCATATTAATCTTATTGAATTGAAAAATCACATGGATCGTTTTTGATCATTTGTGAAATTTAAGGGATAATCTTGGATGTTTGGGATTGGGATTACTTCCTTTTTGTGCTTCATGTCAGAAATGTCAAATATTATGTTTGTATGTTAAAATGTCTCTCTTCTGTTTACAGAACTTCTTCTGTACTTTTTTACTGCATTAAACTGTTGATGAAAATATACTATTTATAGCTTTACGTATTACATATTTAATTCCAGATGCATGTCTTCTTTTTTTGTCCCACAAGTCTGTGGCAGCTTTTCGCCTACAGATTTGAATGCAGCAGGAGTCGGCGGCGGTGACGCACGCTTTTACGAGCCTGTGGTCCACTTCGGCGCACTGATTGGGCTAAACCGAGGGTGTGTTCACAGCGTGGGTAGTGTTTAACAGTCGCGGATGGAGCCGGAGGTTCCACTTTGTGGCACATGCACAAGCGGGAACACTGAGAGTGTCTCTACGGCGAGTCTGTGCCTCCACAGCCCAGAACACTGCCGCTTCATTCGTGGCGCACATGGTCCACTTTAAGGGTTGTCTTCTCCACGCTGCAGCATCCACATGAAATCACTTTTAGATGTGATTTGGAGGCTCTAGATTCTAGAACAAGCCAGCTTTTCATGCTGGGTCAGTTTACCACATGCACCATTTGAATAATGAGGGAATGCTGAGGTTTACGGCCTGGACAAAGTACCTCCCGCCTCTCAGCTGTGGTAGCTTCTCAAAAATTCATTCCGCTGGCTAAAAACCTCAATTAAAACGAGAGATGCTCCAGCCTGAAGATGATAATTATCTATATTTAGAGTTATAAGTGCGTGCCATTTTGGTTAGACTAGAGAGGGAGGGCAGTTCCTGCCTGGGGGAAATTTCATTGATTGTCTAAATATAGCCCTGGGGCTGGGTGTGTGTGTGTGTGTGTGTGTGTGTGTGTGTGTGTGTGTGTGTGTGTGTGTGTGTGTGTGTGTGTGTGTGTGTGTGTGTGTGTGAATGCATACCCCCCCCCCCCCCACGCTTCTAGACACATGCACGCCCCCCGCCACGCCTCCTCCTTCCCCAACACAGCCTACTCCTCCAATAAAAAGTACTTCTTGGAAATTAATGATATATTAGAATAATACATTTCAGAGTTGCACAACTATGGAATTTTGCAGGACAAAAATAAGGTGTCTGTATCTTCCTCTGGCCGTCCTTCTTGCATAGTTAACCATTACTTGTGTATTTGTGGGCATCAGAGCAGTTTGGGGCTGATTTGGATCTGGAGCCTATCCCAGTAGTCATGGAGTAGGGGGGTACACCCTGGACAGGATGCCAGTCTGTCACAGGGCAGTGTCATATTATGAATCCCCTATTTAAAGGCTAATAAATAAAATTATAGTGTGCCAAAGAAAATTTTTTTGTGCCTTAAATCTGAAAAAGCTTAGTGGCACTATACATTTAAGCTAAGACGTACTGCCATCATATTTGATTTGAATATCAAATTTGCTTTTGTTTGCTTTTTGCCTGTGATCTGTTTATTATTAATCTGGATGTGTTTGCTGTTTATTTTTGCTTTAGTTTGCCTTGTGACAGAAAACACTTTGAAATTTATGGTGTGAAAGAACTTTATGAATAAAGGTAATTATTATTATTATTGATTTCTAGCAGGGGTGGTGGCCAAGTGGTTAATGCACTTGGTTTCAGTTCAGAAGGTTCTTGGTTCAAATCCCACCACTGCACATTTCTCCATGTAATGTAGAGTTGCGTCAGGAGGGGCATCAGGCGTAAAACCTGTGCCAAATCAACATGCAGATCCACCTTGGATTTGCTGTGGCAACCCCGAGTGCAAACAAGGGAGCAGCCGAAGGGACTTACTATTATTATTATTGATTTTCTATACCCAATTATTCCAACTGGGCACCGTACTCTCATTTGAGGGCGGGCACTAAAGGGGTAAAATATGACATAATCTTTCCAACATCTGGGACAACCCTTGTATGTCCCCATCAGAAACATGGCACTTTCTCTGAGTTTTTGGGCAAATTGCATGCAAACAAAGTGAAAATGCAAGAATAAGTGACATTGCAGTG
The DNA here is from genome assembly GCF_902500255.1 of Thalassophryne amazonica. Lineage (NCBI taxonomy): Eukaryota > Metazoa > Chordata > Actinopteri > Batrachoidiformes > Batrachoididae > Thalassophryne > Thalassophryne amazonica. The sequence goes on along the minus strand of NC_047113.1, from coordinate 49,365,084 downwards.
GAAAGCGGACATGTGTTGCGGTTTGTTTATGACCGGAGCTCAAACATGCCAAGGCGTTTGTGCAGGCGAGAGAACACAGCTACTCTGGGTAGGTGTGTAGGCTAACACTTACCGACGCTGCCTCTCCCATTTGTCTCATCTTCCCTTCTCCACTGGGAACCAAAAAACTGCTCTTGTCAATTCAATTTCAATTATTTTCATTTATATAACGCAAATCTCAACAAAGTTGTCTCAAGGCGCTTCACACAAGTAAGGTCTAACCTTACCAACCCCAGAGCAAGCACACAGATGAAAGTGATAAGGAAACGATTATGATTTGAGGAAGAAACCTCAAGCAGACCAGACTCAAAGGGGTGACCCTCTGCTTGGGCCATGCTACCAACAATTGACAAAACAATTTACAAACAAATATACAGGAAATGTTGCCGGTGCACAGGACAGGAGGGTTTCAGAAACAGACACCACACCCATGTCTGGATGGAGCTGCACCTCAAACAGAGAGAAAAAACAGAATTAGGCATTGGAAAGACAACAAATACAGTATAATTTGTCAGCATTAAGCAACAAGAAAAACAAAAGAAATACTAAGGTGATCGCCAGCCACTAAGCTTCACTGAAAGACCCAGACCCGCGGCCAGCACCATTTCCTAATAAAATGAATTTAAAAGGGTAAAAAGCATAGTACCATACTATGCCAGTATGCAAGCCATACGAAAGGGAAATAAATGCGTCTTAAGTCTGGACTTGAAAGTCTTTACAGAATCTGATTGTTTTATTGACGCAGGGAGATGTTCGCACAAAGTAGTCCTGCACCCTGAGAACTCAGAGCCCGGACCGGTACATAGGGTTTAAGTAAGTCAGCTAGTTAGGGAGGTGCCAGTCCGTGAGCAATTTTATAGGTTAGTAGCAGAACCTTAAAATCTGATCTCACTGGGACTGGAAGCCAGTGAAGAGATGCCAAAATGGGTGTAATGTGGTCAAACTTTCCGCTTCCTGTAAGTCTGGCTGCTGCATTTTGAACCAATTGGAGACCCCTAATGCTGGACTGTGGTTAACCAGAAAATAGAACATTGCAGTAGTCCAATCTAGAAGAAACAAATGCATGGATCAGGGTCTCATCATCAGCCATAGACAGGATGGGACGAATCTTCGCTATATTTCGCAGGTGGAAGAAAGCAGTCCTAGTAATATCTCTAATGTGGAGGTCAAAGGACAATGTAGGATCACAATTACACCAAGGTTCCTCACTTTGTCAGTGTGATGTATGACACGCGAGCCTAGACTAAGCTGGTCAAATTGATGCCGATGGCTCACTGTACCAAGAACCATCATTTCACTCTCATCAGAGTTTAAAAGTCAGAAACTGCTAGAAATTGTTGAGACTGCTTCTGTGATTGCAGCCTCTCGTCCAATGAACAATGGAATAGTTTGGGGGTTGATGGTGTAACTGTCACTTCAGCCACCACAACACACTTCACAAAGCTGAGCATCAACAAGAACTCTTGTTTCCACTCTGCTGCTGCCTCCCATCAGAAGGACGCGTGTGTCAGGAAGAAGACGGGAGAAAGCCGTTTGGAACTAAATCTTTGGAAAAGGACAAAACCTAAGGAAAGCATGAAGGGTCTTATCTTTTGAGGATGGTGACCGATGTGATGCTGAGGGCTTATTCACTGAAAATGATTTGATATATAGAAGATTTACATTATCTGCATCATGCAGTACTGTTACTATCAATGATATTGTTTGTGTTTTGCCTGCCCCCAGTTGTTCAGGGTCACCATGTGGATCCAGCAATGAATTGCATTGGCATTCGGCACAAATTTTACAGTACACGCCCTTCCTGATGTAACTCCAGCTCTGCACAGAGAAAATTGGTGTTACTATCAATACTGACAACATAACTATACCAAACATAAAAAAATAAATAAATACATTTCTGAATTTCAGACACTTTCTGTAAATGTTTTTGACATATTCTGGAACTACAGCACAGACAGCAGAGTACTGCCAGTACTACTAGTCAGTAGCAGATGGGGGAGTCAGCATTTAGCTTCCAAGACTGCCTTAGAATGCAGGAAAAAGGTGACAGATTTTATTTTTTAATTTTCCAGGGTGCGCATGTGCTCAGACCCTGTAAGTCACATACTCCACCCCCCTGCCCCCGCCCCACTTGAGGCTAGATCTGCCCCTGGTAGTCCTCATGTAGTTCCACACCCAGTGCATAAATTGTATGCAGTTTAAAATTCGTTTAAAGTTCAAAATGTTGGAGGTTTATGGAAAAAAACTGAAATTTTCTCTTGCAACTAACAGAACATGCGCTTGAATTAAAAAATGGTATCAAGATATGCCATTTTTGCTGGAATATTTGAAAGTTCGGGCATTATAGCATATGCATTTTTGAAGCACTGCTTGATCATACTGGAGCTGTCCAGATGCTCCATAAAATCAGTTTAATGATTAACCCTCCATCCCCATCAAAAAAAAAAAAAAAAAAAAAAAGAGAAAAAACGCGGGTTTCACTGGCCACTCCCCTAAAACCTTGGACGTGGATGTCCGTATCTCTGATTGGTTGTGAAGCCGTGACCGACAACACCTGCTTAACTCCTTCATCCAAATTGACACCCGGCGGGTTCCGAGAAATATAGGCAGCATCCCTTCCAGCTCATGCATTCAGTCCTACAGCTGCGCTTTAAGAACACCAACGAGCTGCAGCTGGTCAGTGATCGAAGGAGAAACCCTCACGCACGCTGCCGGATCTCTGCTGGGAAACCGAGCGCACCTTCGGGGACGCAATGCTGGTTAAACTGGCCGTGGCGCTGCTGGTTTTGTCAGTGTTGGAACAAGCAGTGGGATCGGATAATTCTGATATTCATGACATCCCCCCAGAGAAACCCGCGAGCCAGAAAGGACGCCTCTCCCTGCAGAACACAGGTAATAACGTAGAGATCGATGGCGCACACTGGTCACACACATCAACGTGGTGTTTATCGGGACACGTGTTTGTGCCTGCGGGGCTGTTTGGGTAAAATCCTCTGTTTTTAAACTTAAAACTGCGCGGCGCACGAGGTGTCATTTTCGATTACTGGGAAAGGCGATACCTTGTAAATACGCTCAGACAGAAATCCAATATGTTAGTAAACTATTAATAGAACAGTACAAGGTAATAGGTAATGTATACCAGCGCATAGGTGTGTGCATACGTGCTGGTGTGCACGAATGGTGCGCGTAATGCGTAAAAATGTCAGCGATTTGTGGGAGGAAAAAGGGGGTTTGCATCTGTTGTGGTTGTGTTCTCACATATTTTTTTTTTTTCTTTTTTAAGGCGCGGGGGGGGGGGGCGTGTTGAAAGAGGTTAGTGGAGCAGTTTGGTCACAAGTTATCTGGAGTTCCAAGATTGTAGCGCAAAGAGACAGAAAAGTGTGCTTTATTTAGAACTGCATCGTGCGTAAAACTTGTGCTTTTGATTTGGCTGCAGTGCCAATATCGCGCGATCCAGTGTGTGAACCTGTACCAAAGCATTAGCGCATATTTGTTATCACTAGAGCAACAGACACAGAGAGAAATAGGCGCAAACTCCGGTGCGGGGCTTCGCAGAAGAAACCCTGCTAACACCGCCGTGTAATTCAATGCACGCTGCGGCCGAGCTCGTACGATCCAAGCACATTCCCGTGATGCCAAAACAAGCACTGCTACAGCGGCTCACTTTTCCTGCGCACTAAAGTTCAACTCAGCGCCTGCAAACCCCGCAGCAGTCGCTCGTCCCTCTGAAGAAAATAAATAAGAGAGGGGAAAAAACCCAAAAGCTCTTTGTTGGCAGTTGCTATTTTAAACAAGTCTGATTTAATCCCTTATTTGCTGTGGTGAAGACAGTCATAACGGCTCTCTCTCTCTCTCTCTCTCTCTCTCTCTCTCGCGCGCGCGCGCTCCGTTTTTACGCATGAAGAGGGGGACTTATGGTGGGCGTTCTCACGCCCATCATTTGCCAGCTCCAAGTCAAATCACTTGTGTAATTAGGTCTTACTTGCACCACAGCTGGTATTTTCATAGGCAAAATGAAAATGTTTTTTAACTTTTAAAAATAATACAATCCCTGCTGTGTGTCACATCGAGTGTCCACGCTGTGCTGTGACGGATTCAATGCTTGCAGTCAAAAGGCTTATATGGCATACTCTAAAGACAGCAATTATGGGTTAAATGAGAGATCTTCTGTCTCTTGTGGTAACCCCTGTCCACAATCATTTGTTTTATTCCTGTCTTGAAAGAAGACAAAAAAAAGAGAGAGAGAAGAAAATCCAGTTGTGTTCCATTATGCGTTCACACAGCATTGTGCTTGATTTATTGCCTGGACACATGCATGCTGCAGCCTCATGTTGACTGTATGTCACAAGAGAGACTTGTTGATGCACTTTAAATCTTTTGCTTTTCTTTCACAAGCAGTCAAGGCCACATCTGCAATGCACCATCCTATCTTGGTGCTTTAAGCAGTGCAGATGGATTCTGGTGCAGAATGACACAGTAATATCTCTGGAACCCAAGTGTTTGTTCTGCAGGAATGTGGAGAAATTAGAGTTCAACACACCCCACCCCACACACACACACGCACACACACGCACACACCCATTGCCTTGCAACCCCGCTTTCCCTTCCTCTCTCAGGCAGCGAGCCACTGTAATTCACTCAGGGTCGCAAACACACAAAAAGCTACTGGTGTCTGTGGAGCTCGTTCATGTCGCTTCTGCCTTGCGACAATCGGCTATAAAGTGGAGATGTGCCTCCGAGCAGCCTCTGCTGCCAACACGCCTGAAAGGATCTGCTGCTGTGAACAGATAAGGTCCCTCCCCTAACCTGTCTTTCTCCCCCCCCTCCTCTTCCAGCTGAGATCCAGCACTGCCTGGTGAGTGCAGGAGATGTGGGCTGTGGTGTGTTTGAGTGTTTGAGAATAACTCCTGCGAAATACGAGGCCTACAGGAAATCTGCATGACGTTCCTGCACAACGCTGGCAAATTTGACTCTCAGGTACTAAAGTGGTCTGTGTGTAACAAATGCAATAAACAGCATAACTTTTTGGCTGCATTCCTTTCAGCACTCTACACAGGTCAAAATCCTGAATAGATCTGTTTTCCGGTGTCATTTTATATTATATACCGTATCGTATTATCGTACTGCCCGTACTGCTCAAGCAGAAGGTCACAACTTTGAGTCTGGTCTGCTTGAGGTTTCTTCCTGAATTATCAGAGGGAGTTTTTCCTTATCACTGTTGCCTGTGCACTTGCTCTAGGGGTTGGTAAGGTTAGACCTTGTGTGAAGCGCCCTGAGGCAACTTTGTTGTGATTTGGCGCAATATAAATGAAAATAAATTGAAATTGAAATCTGCCTGTTGGAGCCCCCCCCCCAATCCAAGCATCCACCCTCTTCCTTTTAATATAAAGTTGCTTAAACGCTCATGCCAAATTAAATAAATTTTGTGACCCCCAACACATCATAAAAAGCAAAAAACAATCTGTTTTTTCAATGTTGTTGTCGTCGCTTCCTCGTCTCACCTGTGACGATGTAATCAGCGCACGCTGGTCTTTCCTGAGTTCTGTAAATGTATCGGATTACCTACAATAACTTTTGTTTTGCATGGGGGATTTTTAAAAAATATTAATTATTACACATTGTGTGCACAATGTGTGCATTACACATGCACACATTTTTCTTTTTTTTTTTAAGTCAGTAGCATTCTGTATGAGAGTTTGCAGTATGAGAGTTGCACACAAGGCAGATTGAACTATCGGGCGCTAAACGGGTGAGTTAATTGTGATGAAATCAGACTTTTTATTTAATTATACTGCGGGGTGGCCATTCCGACCGGCGTAATATTGCCTTGCATGTGTGCACCTGCCCACTCTGTTTTCAGGCAGAATTTTATATACACACACACTCATCTTCAACCGCTTAGTCCATTTAAGGGTCGTGGGGGCTGGAGCCTATCCCAGCAGTCATAGAGCGTGAGGCGGGGTACACCCAGAACAGGATGCCAATCTGTCGCAGGGCCACAAACAGAAAAACAAACACATTCACATGCACTCGCACACCTACAGACAATTTAAAGATTCCAATCCACCTAACGTGCATGTCTTTGGATGTGGGAGGAAACCGGAGCACCCAGAGGAAACCCACACAAACACGGGGAGAACATGCAAACTCCGTACAGAAAGGCCACAGGTGGGAATTGAACCCATGACCTTCTCACTGTGAGGCAACAGTGCTAACCACTAAGCCACCATGCTGCCGAATTATTATATATATATATATATATATATATATATATATATACACACACCTTGTTACATGTCTGTTTATGTATCACGCTCTGTATCATGCCCCGATGTATCTGTATCATCCTGAGTCCAACCAACACCAACCACTTTCACACAACACGTGCTAACAGTATAATATAATACAGTAGGTCTGATCTATATAATCAAAATAGTTAAAGAATGATCATGCACATGAATCATGTAGAACGAATAACGCAGGTAAATCATGTAGATATGTAAATTATGGAATGTTCTTATGTCTCTCTATAAAGTCATGAGTGTCCTCTTCTCTGGTGTCTCACAACTACAGTATGAGACTCAAGTTGTAGAATTGTCCCTGCTAGGGAGGCTAAAACTCTCTCACCTTGATCAGACATCTTGGTTGAATTAAATGATCTGGATCCTGTATCAAGATCCTGCACTTGTCACCAGGGTAACACAAAATGGGGGTGTGTCAATGGGGGCTCCCGATTGGATGGGGGTGTGTCATTGGTGAAGCCGAGAAATGGGGGCTCCTGATTGGATGAAAAGTGGGGTGATACAAAGCCTGGTATTTTCAGTGTCTTTCTTGTATCGCCCTGATTTTATTGCCACAGTTGCCAAGGCAGTAAAATTGATAGCACAAGTGTACAATTTATCAGCCCTGTTTTTTTCTTGTATCTCATTAGGGCTGGTTTATGAGTATAGGGCAGATTTTAGTTGTAATATGTGATAATAAAACGTATCTTCCCAGAGTCACGTCATAGCCCATGTATCTAGATACATTACCGTTGCCTGGAATGGGAAATCACTTCAAGTCAACAAGCCCCTTTTCCTGTCACAGCCCTCACAGAAATGTCATCTATCTATCTATATCTATCTATCTATCTATATCTATCTATCTATCTATCTATCTATCTATCTATCTATCTATCTATCTATCTATATCTATATATCTATAAATATATATATATATATATATATATTATATATATATATATATATATATATATATACACATACATATCAGGTGTCCCAAAAAATATGCAACATTTTATCAGCAAAGAAAATGGTCAAAGCATATGTCTAGGAAATAAATTTATGGCTGGATAGAAAGCTGAAAGGTTGAAGTTTTTCATACCAATGTCAATTTTGGCCCTGCATTTTGTCAGTCTAGCATAAAGTTACTGCACCTGTTTGACACTCTTGGTCTGGTGCCAAAACTCAATCATTTTTGTTTGCTGTTAATCTTGGCATTTTCTGAGTCTTGCTTGGCATCAACATAAACTTCAGGGTCTCTGCAAGTAAAAAGAAACATAAGTGATTAAGTTTGTAGCTATGACTGCTGGGATAGGATCCAGCCCCCGCGACCTGATCTTGGATAAGCGGTTGAAGATGAGTATGTGTGTATGTGTGCGAACTGTGGAGCAGTGGACATATTTTGTGAATGCCAAAACTCTTACAAACTGAGGTGAAATTAGAAATGAACCTCAGAGATAAAAATTCCTGAGGTATGCTTCAAGATAACATATGACAGATATCAGTATCCAAAAGTGTATAGATTTTCTATAGCTTTATTTTTGTGACACTTTTTTTGGGACATCCTGTTTCTTACCCTGTTCGTACCCTGTTCCTAGGACTGCACTCTTCTAGACAGAGACCTCTGATGATGTGCCTAGAATCTGCTGGAGCCACTCTTCCAATTTGGGGGTTACAGCTCCTAGGGCTCCTATGATCACTGGGACCACTTTGGACTTTACCTTCCACATCTGCTCCAGTTGTTCCTTCAGTCCTTGGTACTTCTTGATTTTTTTGTGCTCCTTTCTAATGTTGCTGTCAGCTTGGATTACCACATCAGTTGCAACTGCAGTCTTCTTTCCCATCACTCTGTCTGAAATTTGAAGTCCCACCTGTTGTTCTCAACCATCATTGGCGGTGTCTCATATCGGGAGTTGGGGACTTATAATCCGTATGCAGCACAGATGCACTATTCCTGACACTTGGTTGTGCCTCTCAGTGATGTGTCTCAGTTGCATTATGCTTCTGCTACTACAGTATGTTGCATGCAATTCCTCCTTCGTGCTCGAGTCGGCTTCAATCATGTTATGTGTGAAGAGCAGTGTTGTATAGTAACAAAGTAAAAATACCTCACTACTGTACTTAAGTACGTTTTGGGAGACTTTGTACTTTACTTGAGTTTTTTAAATTCAGCTTACTTTCACTTTTACTTCACTACATTTCCGACCCTAATTGCAAACTTCTACTCCAATACATTTTCTATGCACCATGCTGTTACTCGTTACAAAAACAACAACAAAACAACAACAAAAAAAAAAAAAACACACACACACACGAAAAAAGTTGTGTTTTCACCCAGAGACACCACTGATTACTAGTGACTGCAATGACATCAGGCCGATTTGTCATGAGGCATGTCCGGTAGGTTTTTTACAGTTGCGCACTTGCGCACTTGGGGGGTGTTTGTCAGGAAAATGATAATTTCTCTACATTGATTACAGACCTGCAGCGGGTCTGTAATCAGCTTTTCTGCAGCATGGCTTTGCTTTGAACCTTGAACCAATCGAAGCAGTGCTTCGATCTACAATTCATGGATTCATTGTTTTTTATTTCGCTAAAACCCTGAAGAGCATATGTCTGTGAGTAATGTTTAATATTTTTATGTTAAACCGACCTGTTATGGTCTTCTGAAACAGTTGATAGATGTATTTTATAACTTAAAAATGGGACCGATGCTAACGCGTTAGCATGTCTATGGCGTTTTCAATGTTAAAGTTAGCATTAAGCTGTTTGCATCAGCACGTTTGTGTTGATTTGTTTTCTATATAATTAATGGCTCGGCGTTCGTTGTCATAAAAGAGTCAAACTGTAATTTTTTTAAATGTATTTTTATCCATATATTAATAATAGCAACAACAATAATAGTCTACATAATAGACAATAATAGTCAATAATAATAGACTAATGTTACAATACAATTTTAGAGAAAGAGACAAAAAGAACCTAATGAAACAAAACACAACAGAAAAGATAAAACCATGTAACAATGAAAATAAATAAATACTTATAGAAATAAATAACTGTTTCCTGTGAACACCTAGTGAGTAGACTACTCTCGTTTAGGTTTTGAAACCTTGTTTCTGAAGTGTTTTTGTGTGATGTGCACAATTTTCAGTACTTTGGATAATACTGCCAGTCATTTACAAGCCTAGATAAACTTTGTAATATAAAAAAAATTAGTCAGTTTTTGATTATTAGCATTTACTTTCAATACTTGAGTATATTTAGGTTTACATTACTTGTCATACTTAAGTACAATAAATACTTGATACTTTAGGACTTTTACTTGAGTAGCATTTCAATCGGTTACTTGAACTTCTACCAAAGTCATTTTTTAATGGGTATCTGTACTTTACTTAAGTGTGATTTTCCGGTACTTTATACACACTGGAGAAGGGGCCCTTATATTTAGAATAAATTACCCTGGTTCCGACTGTTGGGAAGAGTGTAGTGACACGGACCCACAACAGGGGGCGTAAATGAACGGTCAATAGATGAGCCAAAAGGTAACAATTTAATGTTGTGAATGTGCACAACGAAATACAGACAATCACAGAATTTGATATCAGTCAATATACAGAGGTGACGTGTGGGCAGGCTCGAGGATAGAAGACGTCTGTCCAGAGAAGAGTCGGGTCCCACACGATTTCCACTGCCAACGGATCTGAAGTACGCCGGAGTCGCCAAGTCCTGAGTCCACAGGTGGCCACTGTCTCCAGCTGTCAGATCTGGTACTGCTGCCAGGAGGCAGAAAAAACAGTTAAGGGTGAGTGGTGGAAAACACACCCAGTAAACAGTCAGCAATACGAGTCTCTCCTTTGTCGGGTGGGAACAAACACCTCCACCTCTGAACACCAGAAAACAGTTTGTGTGGGGTTAACCTTCTACTTGTTGCAGTTCAGAGTGAGGAGTGAAAATCGTTCACTCCTCGGCCATCCACGAACCCCAGCCTCCAGCTGACAGTAGTGGGTTAAACACCTGCAAACAGTTTACAACAGGAGAAAGCAAGCAACGTGCGTAGGCACAACAACGGCTGAGAATTTACCTATAGGGTAGACGATATCTCGGCAGCGAGGTGGAGTTGCTGCCCGGCTTTTATGGTGATGGTGGTTTGTGGTTGATGAGTGACAGCTGGTGATGAGGTGGTGATGACTGACAGCTGTCACTCCCGGCTGCTCCTGCGAGGTGGCTGCGCCCTCTCGTGCTGAAGCCCGCACTTCAGGCAGGGGGCGCCCTCTGGTGGGTGGGCCAGCAGTACCTCCTCTTCAGCGGACCCACACAACAGGACCCCCCTCAACGGGCGCCTCCTGGCGCCCGACCAGGCTTGTCCGGATGACGGGCGTAGAGATCGGGCCAGGAGGCCGGTTCCAGGATGAAGCTCCTCTTCACCCCAGGAGCGCTCTTCGGGTCCATAACCCTCCCAGTCCACCATATACTGGAACCCCCGGCCCCGTCGATGAACATCCAAGAGCCTGCGCACCGTCCATTGCAGGCTCTCCTCGTGAGCCGGGCAGGAGGCGGCGCCGGTCCGGGGGTGCAGAGGTGGTGAGGTATGGTAGGGCTTGATGCGGACACGTGGAATACTGGATGAATCCGCATGAAGCAGGAAGTTGCAGCTTCACTGCGGCCGACTGAGACTTTGAGGATCTTGTAGGGTCCAATGAAACGGTCCTTGAGTTTTTGTGATTCCACGTGGAGTGGGATGTCCTTTGTAGACAACCAAACCTCCTGCCGTGCTGGTATGCAGGGGCCGGGGAACGCCAGTGGTCCGCATGGGCCTTGGCCCTCGTCCGGGCTTTGAGCAGGGCAGAGCGGGCAGTGCGCCACACCCGATGCCACCTCCTCAAGTGGGCCTGGACCGAGGGCACACCGACCTCTCCCTCCCTGAGTGGAAATAATGGGGGCTGGTACCCCAAACATACCTCGAACGGGGAGAGGCTGGTGGCAGATGAGATTTGGCTGTTGTGAGCATACTCGATCCAGGCCAGATGGTTGCTCCAGGCTGTCGGGTGCGCGGAGGTCACGCAGCGGATGGCCTGCTCCAGCTCTTGGTTCGCCCGCTCTGCTTGTCCGTTCGTCTGGGGATGGTACCCGGATGAGAGGCTTACGGTGGCCCCCCAGTTCCCTACAGAAACTCCTCCAGACTTGCGAGGAGAACTGGGGACCACGGTCGGAGACGATGTCTGAAGGAATCCCATGCAGACGTACAACATGGTGGACCAGGAGGTCTGCTGTCTCCTGGGCCGTTGGGAGCTTCAGGAGGGCAACGAAGTGGGCCGCCTTGGAGAACCAGTCCACTATCGTCAGGATGGTAGTCATGCCCTCGGACGGCGGGAGGCCTGTGACGAAGTCCAGGCCGATGTGGGACCAGGGGCAATGAGGCACCAGTAGCGGCTGGAGGAGTCCTTGTGTCTTCTGGTGATCCGCCTTGCCCCTGGCGCAGGTGGGTACAAGCCTGGACATATTCCTGGACATCGGCCTCCATTGACGCCCACCAGAAGCGCTGCCGGACCACTGCCATGGTTCTTCGCACCCCTGGGTGACAGGAGAGCTTGGAACCGTGTCAGAAGTCCAGGACTGCAGCTCTGGCCTCTGGTGGGACATAGAGTTTGTTCTTAGGGCCGGTCCCTGGGTCCGGGTTCCGTGCCAGGGCCTCCCGGACGGTCTTCTCCACGTCCCAGGTGAGGATGGCCACAATAGTGGACTCGGGGATGATGTTTCCGGTGGATCTGACAGCTTGGTTTTGACTTCCTCTTCGTGTACCCGGACAAGGCGTCAGATCGTTGATTCTTGGTCCCAAGGCGGTAGGTGATCTGGAAGTCAAAACGCCCGAAGAACAATGACTAGCGGGCTTGCCTGGGGTTCAGACGCTTGGCGGTCCGGATGTACTCCACGTTCCGATGGTCCGTGAAAACCGTAAAAGGTACCGCAGCTCCCTCCAACAGGTGTTTCCACTCCTCAAGAGCCTCTTTCACCGCTAGGAGCTCCCGATTGCCGACGTCATAGTTCCTTTCTGCCGGGGTCAACCTGCGGGAGAAATAGGCACAGGGGTGGAGGACCTTATCGGACTCCCTGCTCTGGGACAGCACGGCTCCTATCCCTGAGTCAGAGGCATCCACTTCAAACTATAAACTGGCGGCTAGGATCGGGCTGCACCAGAACTGGTGCAGTCGAAAACCGGCGTTTCAACTACCTAAACGCGGCCTCGCACCGAGCCAAGCAGGTGAAGGGGACCTTAGAGGAGGTCAGGGCTGTCAGGGGACTAACCACCTGACTGTAGCCCTTAATAAACCTCCTGTAGAAATTTGCAAAGCCGAGGAACTGTTGCAGCTTCCTACGGCTTGTTGGTTGGGGCCAATCTCTCACCGCCGCAACCTTGGCTGGATCAGGGGCGACGGAGTTGGAGGAGATTATGAACCCCAGGAAGGACAAAGAAGTGCGGTGGAACTCGCACTTCTCGCCCTTCACAAACAGCCAGTTCTCCAACAACCGCTTGCAGGACCTGACGTACATGCTTAACATGAGTCTCAGGATCCGGGGAAAAGATGAGGATATCATCCAGGTATACGAAGACGAATCGGTGCAGGAAGTCCCGCAAGATGTCGTTTACCAAGGCTTGGAACGTAGCGGGGCGTTAGTGAGGCAGAACGGCATGACCAGGTACTCAAAGTGACCTAACGGGGTGTTAAATGCCGTCTTCCATTCATCTCCCTTCCGGATCCGAACCAGGTGATAAGCATTCCTAAGATCCAGTTTGGTGAAAAATCTTGGCTCCATGCAGGGGCGTGAACACTGAATCCAACAGGGGCAACGGGTATCGATTGCGAACCGTGATCTCGTTCAGCCCTCTGTAGTCAATGCATGGACGGAGTCCGCCGTCTTTCTTGCCCACAAAAAAGAAACCAGCACCCATCGGGGAGGTGGAGTTTCGGATCAACCCGGCAGCTAACGAGTCCCGGATGTAGGTTTCCATTGATTCGCGCTCTGGACGTGAGAGGTTGTACAGCATGCTGGACGGGTACTCAACGCCCGGGATCAAATCAATGGCACAATCATACGGACGGTGCGGGGGGAGAGTGAGTGCCAGATCTTTGCTGAAGACATCAGCAAGATCATGGTACTCCTCAGGCACCATCGTCAGATTGGGGGGACTTTAACCTCCTCGTTAGCAATCAAACCGGGGGAACCGAGGATCACAAACACTCTCAGTGGCAGGTTTCGCTCCACTAAGCCACAACCCCAGACGGCCAATCAATCCGGGGATTGTGTTTTATCATCCACGGGAAGCCCAAGATTACGCGGGAGGCAGAAGGAGTCACATAAAACTCAGTCTCCTCCCGATGATTCCCAGACACTACCAGAGTTACAGGTAGTGTCTTATGTGTGATTAAAGGGAGAAGGGTGCCATCTAGCGCCCGCACCTTCAATGGTGAAGGGAGCGCCACTAGAGGGAGCCCTACTTCCCTTGCCCATCTGCTGTCCAGCAGATTCCCTTCTGACCCCGTGGTCCACCAGTGCTGGGGCTTGAAGGGTTAGATCCCCACTCAGGATCGTAATTGCCCTGCTCGTGTCCATAGCATCATCAGCAGGGGGAGCTGTTGCCACACGGAGCGCTGAGGCTGTGGAGCGTGGGGAGGGCGGAATCACACTGTTTGTATTTCTTTGTAATTGATGTAAATAAAGTCCAAGACATATACAGTGACTTGGAAATGTTCATGTATCCATCTCCTGACTTGTCTGAAGAAAACTGGCAATAAAACTGATTATTTACAAGTATTATACCAACGTATTCCATTATTTATGCAACTCATCATCTTGGCTTTTAAAATTTTACTTCATTTATACAACCCCAATTCAAATGAAGTTGGGACGTTGTGTAAAATGGAAATAAAAACAGAATACAATGATTTGCAAATGCTCTTCAACCTATATTCATTGAATACACCACAAAGACAAGATATTTAATGTTCAAACTGATAACTTTATTGTTTTTGTGCAAATATTTGCTAATTTTGAAATGGATGCCTGCAACGCGTTTCAAAAATGCTGGGACAGTGGTATGTTTACCGCTGTGTTACATCACCTTTCCTTCTAACAACACTCAATAAGCGTTTGGGAACTGAGGACATTAATTGTTGAAGCTTTGTAGGTGAATTCTTTCCCATTCTTGCTTGTTGTACGACTTCATTTGTTCAACAGTCTGGGGTCTCTGTTGTTGTATTTTGCGCTTCATAATGCGCCACACGTTTTCAATGGGCGACAGGCAGGCCAGTCGAGTACCTGCACTCTTTTACTACAAAGCCACGCTGTTGTAACACGTGCAGAAATGGCTTGGCATTGTCTTGCTGAAATAAGTAGGGATGTCCCTGAAAAAGGCATTGCTTGGATGACAGCATGTGTTGCTCCAAAACTTGGACGTACCTTTCAGCATTGATGTGCCATCACAGATGCATAAGTTGCCCATGCCATGGACACTAACACACCCCACTGTGTTACATCACCTTTCCTTCTAACAACACTCAATAAGCATTTGGGAACTGAGGACATTAATTGTTGAAGCTTTGTAGGTGGAATTCTTTCCCATTCTTGCTTGTTGTATGACTTCAGTTGTTCAACAGTCTGGGGTCTCCGTTGTCATATTTTGTAATTCATAATGTGCCACACATTTTCAGTGGGCAACAGGTCTGGACTGCAGGCAGGCCAGTCTAGTACCTGCACTCTTTTACTACGAAGCCAAGCTGTTTGTAACACGTGCAGAATGTGGCTTGGCATTGTCTTGCTGAAATAAGCAGGGACATCCCTGAAAAAGACGTTGCTTGGATGGAAGCATGTGTTGCTCCAAAAACCTGGATGTACCTTTCAGCATTGATGGTGCCATCACAGATGTGTAAGTTAACACTAACACAACCCCATACCATCACAGATGCTGACTTTTGAACTTTGTGCTGGTAACAATCTGGATGGTCTTTGTCCTCTTTTGCCCAGAGGACACGACGTCCATGATTTCCAAAAACAATTTGAAATGTGAACTCATCAGACCACAGCACACTTTTCCACTTTGTGTCCTGTCCATTTTAATGAGTTCGGGCCCAGAGAAGGCGGCGGCATTTCTGAATGTTGTTGATGTGTGGCTTTCGCTTTGCATAGTAGAGTTTTAACTTGCACATGTAGATGTAGCGACGAACCGTGTTAATTGAACTGTTAAACTGTTAAATGTATTGCAGGCATCCATTTCAAAATGAGCAATTATTCGCACAAAAACAATAAAGTTTATCAGTTTGAACATTAAATATCTTGTCTTTGTGGTGTATTCAGTTGAATATAAGTTGAAGAGGATTTCCAAATCATTGTATTCTGTTTTTATTTACATTTTACACAACGTCACAACTTCACTGGAATTGGGGTTGTATCAAATTGCAGAGATTTGCTTTGAGTTTGAGTTTAAAGAAGATAATTTTAGAACGTTTTATAGTAAGAACCCTGATTTACTTTTGTATTTGAAATGGCATAAACAAATTAAAATGTGTGAATTACCAAGTGACCAAAAACTTTTGCAAGCCACCGTAAATGTAAGGATCACTCGGTTTTGTTTGTTTCCATGTTCCATATCATCCCAACGTTTTCTGATTTGGAAATGTATTTGATTGCATCATTATTACATTTTCTTTTGAATTCAGGTTCATGGTAGTATGATGCACTAATTACCATCCCTGTGTGTATAGACAGAGTATATCAAGAACCCAAAATCATAAGGAACCAAGAATAATATCCAACTGCATCTGATGCCATGATTTTCCCAGGCTTGTTTGACTGTACACCAGTTTTTATTGAATGCCTAAGTTCCCAATAACACAAGATTTTCTTATAAATCCCATTATGTAAGGGCCTGGCGTTAGGAGGGATTTGCGTATGGATTGCGCACAAAATTGGCCCATATTCGCCAAACATCCGCAACATCCGTGTAACATGCCTGTATGAGTCGTCGTCATCTGAACACGCCCGTGATCCTCCGCAGAGGCACGCATTCCGCAGCCAGGATTTTTGAGCTGTTCAAAAATCTGAATGCAGATGACATCCGCCTTACATACTTCATATATACTCAGTTCATACACAATACATACTCACTCTATGCGCTGTACGAGGTCTGTCCATAAAGTATCGTACCTTTTTATTTTTTTTTTAAACTATATGGATTTGATTCATATGTTTTCACGTCAGACAAGCTTGAACCCTTGTGCACATGCATGAGTTTTTCCACGCCTGTCTGTGACGTCATTCGCCTGTGAGCACGCCTTGTGGAAGAGTGGTCCCCCCCATCGTCGGATTTTCATTGTCTGGAAATGGCGGAATGATTTGGGGTTTTTTTCCATCAGAATTTTTTCAGAATCTGTTAGAGACTGGCACCTGGAAACTATTCGAAAAATTTATCTGGCTTTCGGTGAAATTTTACGGGCTTCACAGAGAATAAGGTCTGTTAGTACAGCTTTATGGACCCCTTTAAGGACGCTCAGCGCGCCGCGCTCCTAGCTGCGACGACACGGCACAAGCCACCGGACCATTTCTGAGCTGATGGCTCTGTGGATACGAGACCGTTGTGTGCTCTTTCTCTGGTTATCACAAGAGCTGGACATCAGCCATTTTCCGGCAGATTTCACTTTTAACAAGAGATTTTGTCATGGAAAGCTGCACGGAGGCTTTGCGCGTCACGACCGATTCGCTTTGGGAAGCGAGACAAAGGAACACCTCCGTTTCGGCGTGTCAGAGGACAAGTTTGGACATGTCTATCTCGGCTTTACATGCTTACCAGTCCAGTAAGTATCAGTGAAATTGTGGAGAGCTGGACATGTCCAAACTTGTCCTCTGACACGCCGACAACGAGGTGTTCCTTTGTCTCGCTTCCAAAGCGAATCGGTCATGACGCGGAAAGCCGCGCGGAGGCTTCGCGCGTCTTTCCATGACAAAATCTCTTGTTAAAAGTGAAATCTGCCGGAAAATGGCTGATGTCCAGCTCTTGTGATAACCAGAGAAAGAGCACACGACGGTCTCGTATCCACAGAGCCATCAGCTCAGAAATGGGTCCGGTGGCTTGTGCCGTGTCGTCGCAGCTAGGAGTGCGGCGCGCTGAGCATCCTTAAAGGGGTCCATAAAGCTGTACTACAGACCTTATTCTCTGTGAGCCCGTAAAATTTTCAACGAAAGCCAGATAAATTTTCGAATAGTTTCCAGGTGCCAGTCTCTAACAGATTCTGAAAAAATTCTGATGGAAAAAACCCCCAAATCATTCCGCCATTTCCAGACAATGAAAATCCGACGATGGGGGGACCACTCCTTCCACAAGGGCGTGCTCACAGGCGAATGACGTCACCGACAGGTGGGAAAAACTCACGCATGCGCACAAGGGTTCAAGCTTGTCTGACGTGAAAACATATGAATCAAATCCATATAGTTTAAAAAAATAATAAAAAGGTACGATACTTTATGGACAGACCTCGTATATCTGCCGTTAACCGCTGATATCCACAACTGACGGGGATTTGCGGCTTGGCAGCGGACCGGGACAGTGTGTAAAACAGATATATATCGTGCGTATCATGTCCACATCACAAACTAAAATATGTTGTAGCGAATGCATACAGATTGGCCATGAATAAAGCGTTTTTATTACATCTGCTTTGCAGCTGATTTGCAGACAATCTGTGAATGCATAACAAACACATCACGTAAACCCAAAGTACTATACGAGGTCTGTGAGAAAAGTATCGGCCCTTTTATTTTTTTCAAAAACCATATGGATTTGAATCACGTGTGATTGCATCAGCCAAGCTTGACCTTCGTGCGCATGCGTGAGTTGTTTCACGCCTGTCGGTTGCGTCATTCGCCTGTGAGCAGGCTTTGTGTGAGCAGTGGTCCACCCCCTCTCGTCGGATTTTATTGCGAATAATGTCTGAACGATTTGGGAGCTTTGCTGCATCAATTTTTTTCCAGAAACTGTGAGAGACCTCCAGGTGGACACCGTTCCAAAAATTAATATGGCTTTCAGGGACAATTTTATGGGGATTATACAGATTAAGGAGTGTTACTGCCGCTTTACGGACGGCCCACAACTGCTGAGAGCGCGGCGCGCTCCACAGCGCCGATCGACATGCTCAGACCCCGCTGAAACAACCAGATCATTTCCAACGTGAAGGCTTGTTGATCCGGGAACCCTCGTCTGACTTTCACAAAAAGGCCGGAGACGTGGACATCAGCACTTTTTCGGCACATTCCACTGTTACAGGAGTTTTTTTTCATGGAAAAAAAGTGGAGGGACGTGCCACGGAGCCGTTCATTACGCGGGAAAAACCACCTCGGTGTTGGTCTCACAGGACGCTTTCAGGTGGATTTCAGATAGATTCCGGTTGCTTTTCAGTCGTGTGATTATCCGATTGTGATTGTGCTGAGCTGGGACATGCCCCAACATGTCCTGGAAGGCTTCATCACGGCGTTGCTTTGCGTCATGCACCAACAACAACAGAGTTTACCCACAACTCACGCTGACGTATGTTTTCTGTGACACTCTCAAAAAAAAAAAAAAAAAAAACCATCTCACACCCCGAGCGGCTTCCCCCTCTTGCTCCCCAAACTCATGAACAGTTAACCCTCGCATGACAACATGAACAAACTCGGTGATCAACTTGTCCAAGTCCAGCAAATGCTCCAGAGCCTGTATTGTTGGTGTTAATAGTGATGCCAACGGCCCGAGTGCACTTCTTTTATGACCACAATGCAGATGCCGTGCACGCGCAACACGTGCGCAATGCATTCATAATACACCAGTAATACTGCCGTGATAATCTCAATGTGTCGGATCAGTTTCCTCACTACATGCGTATATAACCGTGACTGTTCATCATATATTCGCTATATATTATTAATATATCCGTAATTCATACTGGGACATTTTGTTGTGTGGGCCGCTGAAGAGGAGGTACTGCTGGCCCACCACCACCAGAGGGCACCCGGCCTGGAGTGCGGGCTCCAGGCAACCAGAGGGCGCTGCCGCCTCACAGGAGCAGCCAGGGTGACAGCTGACGCTCATCATCTTTGACAGCTGTCACCATTCATCAGGATCAGTGTTGGTATATCAGCCAGACGACATCTCCACCTCTTTGCCGAGATATCGTTCTACTTGAAGGTAACGTACCTCAGCTGACTGTGAGACAGTATCCTTTTGTTACTTGAGCGTTGTATTGTGAACTACTTTTCCAACGAGAGGTGGAGGTAGCTTTCCTGCTATACGGATTGCTGGGTGCAAACGCGCCCATCATTTAACTGCTTTTGTTCCTCGCCAGCAGTACCAGATCCGACACGCGTAGGCAGTGGCCGCCTGGGAGTTCGGGAGCTTGGCGGCTCCAGTATTCCCGGGGTCTGGTGGCGGAGGAAATCGGTGGTTCCGGTTCTGCTTTTGGACAGGTGTCTCCTATCTTCGAGCCTGCCCACGAACGGATACCTTTGTGATTTGACCTCCTGTCTAGTGTTGTTAATCTGTTGTATTGGTTGTGCACATTCGCAACAGTAAATTGTTGTTATTTGACCTACTCCATTGTCCGTTCATTTGCGGCCGCCTGTTGTGGGTCCTGTAGCCTACACTTTCACACACATTATGTCATTTGGCCATTTTTGTTGCAGACGACAACGAACGCCCGCAATTTGTGTACTCAATTCATGCGCAATTAATCCTCTCCCCAGGTGGGACAGGGCCCTAACATTTGACATTTAATAGTGCAATAATAGTGCAAGTAATAATGTGCAAGTTACAGTTATGCAACACAACTGTTAGTAGATTGCATAAACTCAAGCTCATTTGGAAATTTATGACACTGGATTTAGGACTTTAGTGCTCACTATAGATTAAACTACTGAGTGTTCAAGAAATATAAGGCGGAGAACAAACTTGTGGTTTTTGACACATCACCAGAGACATAATACTTACTGTATATTTACATAGAGCCTAATTTAACAAGACAGAATCTGAGCAGAATGTACTCAACCAAACTGGACACTACAGGCATAACCATTTGCACATACCCATTAACCACATAGGGATGTAAGACTGGTGACATACATCCAATCATGGTGCTTCATAAATGCATGGAAAGAACTTCAAAAATTGGTGGAACTTCAATGAGCTGTTGTTCCATAATGTAGAAAAATTACCCGTCCCTGTTGTGAACATTCAATCCACAAGTTGGGTCCAAAGTGGAAGAAGGGTGAAAAGGGTGAAAGTAAATATGGTGAAAGAGTATCGATGATAGGATAAAATCTTGCTGCAGCTGGAGCAGTGAAAAGAGAGTAGTTACGACTGGGGTATCTTTGATACATGGTTCCATTGTCTAAATGAAATTGTGCAGAGCATTTCAGAATAGCCAACCCAGCTGTATGAGCAATACATACTGTATAAAAGTTTGTGTTATTGCAGCCATGTAAAAAAAAAAAACGTGTGGATTCACTGATCTGAACTATTGAATTCCAAGTGGAGCCTTTCAAGCAAATGGAGCTACTGACTTGCCCAAATACCCCAAACAGCGATGCAGTTTAGTTAGAGTTAGAGTTGGTCTAGAAACAGCATGTATTGATTGTGTTTTGGCTTTCATTCATCAGAATCTCTATGTGTACTGATGGAAGCAGGAACAGTCCTTTCAATCATTTCTGTCAGAGAGAACGATAATAGCGTCTGTGAAAAGGGTGGCGATGAAGGGTCACATGGTCCACAGGAAACTTCCAAACTTCAAAGACTTCAAAGACATATAGATTGTTTACACATGATGTCACATTTGCCATAAGCCTTTGGCGTGGTGTCACCTGTGCAGCTTTCGTACTGCGATACTCCCTTTTCAAGGAGATTTTCATGAAATACGTATTCCCCCTTTTTTTTTTAAACGAGAAGGTTAGCACACTTTTAAATGACAAGGGTCTAAATGCAACTTTAAATGAAATGCTACTTACTTTTAGACTTTTAATTTCAAATGCATAAAATATCACAATATTATGCCCCAGAAAGGAAGATATATGTAATAATTTGTGTGTGTATTCATTTTACAAATGTTGAAAAATAACCCAACAATTTATAAGAGATACTCACTTTATAGGCAGATTTGATAGAGATGTCCTCCCACACAAATGTACTTTCTTCACATGTTTTACATTTTCCATGTAGAATTTCGCTAAAAATCTGTTGCCATTCTTTCAAACTTGATGAATGGCAGCCAACTTGGAGAAAACATCAGCGAATGCCAATCGATATTCTGTGCATGTCAAATCTAGTGTTTTATTGTGCTTCATTTGCCACTATCAGAGATGTCTATGGTATACACTCATGGCCACTTTATTAGGTACACCTTGCTAGGACCAGGTTGGACCCCCTTTTGCCTGCAGAACTGCCTTAATTCTTTATGGCACAGATTCAACAAAGTGTTGGAAACATTCCTCAGATATGTTGGTCCATATTGACATGATAGCATCACGCAGTCACCCATTCAACCAGTCTGCCCCATTCTCCTGTAACCACTGACGTCAATAAGACATTTTCATCCATAACTGCCACTCACTGTCTCACTATCACTATCACACTATCTCCTTTTTTCAAACCATTCTCTGTAAACCATAGAGATAGCTGTATGTGAAAATCCCAGTAGATCAGCAGTTTCTGAAATACTCAAACCAGCCCGTCTGGCACCAACAACCATGCCACATTCAGTCACTTAAATTCCCTTTCTCATTTTGATGCTCAGTTTGAACTTCAGCAAGTCATCTTCACTGTATCTAGATGTCTAAATGCATTGAATTGTTGCCATGTGATTGGATGATGAGCAATTTGTGAAAAGAGCAATTGAACAGGTGTACCTAATAAAGTGGCCGGTGAGTGTATATAGCAGAGCCTGTGTTCCATCTGGTATTCCGAGTATACTCCGTGCACCTGGGTCGTGCAGCATGAAGCTGTCCTGAAGTATTGGGTCTCAATTAAACACCCTTTTTCCATTATTTCATGGACCCAATTGTAGAAAATACCCCTTTATTCCATTTTCCAAGACCTATAAAATTCTTACAAAAACCACCTCTTTCTTGGTGAAAATCAGAATGTGTATGCATAGCTGCCAGTGGCGTCTACTGACATGACTGAGACAAGAGCACTGGCCAACAAAATGGAAGAGCTAAAACTTACCATATCTATGCAGAACAGCACACAGTACTCCAGTGTTAAGATCAGTAAGTGTGGCTCAACCTGACAATTCTGGAACATGTTAACACACTAGTAGGCTAAAAGCACATGTAATTCACTGATACAACAGAAACAAGAACTTTTTATGTCAGTGATAAACACAGCTCCCCAGATGTGGAATATTTAAATGCTGTGTGCACTGCATTTCAATTACACTTTTCCATCTGAAGCAAATGTTCTGAGCACTTTATAATGATGCCTCACATTCACCCATGCTGTCATGGAAGACACTCAACTGTACACTGGGAGCAACTTGGGGATTAAGGACCTTGCCCAAGGGACTCTTAGTGATTATTCAGTCTGATGAGGGTTTAAATTGAGGATCCTGTGCCCACTGCTTTAACCTCCACCATCACATCCCTATTTTCTTTTTTAACCAATAAAATGCCATCTATGCTACACAAGTTAGCCAGCCATCATCTTTGTATCCTGATTCTTAATTCCTTGTATGCACTTCACTGGACTTTAACCACAGCTGGTCATGAAAAACTACTGACTATCATTTTTTTTTTTATGTGTGCAGATTCACTTGTACATTTTCACCATGATTTTCAACAAGAAAAGATTATGGGAAATTTGTGACAATGATCGAAGCACATTAATTACACTGGCATTTATTATTCATATTACCAGCAAGTGAATCAGTGTATGCACACATGAATAAATGAGGCTGTTATACAATAGTATCTCTATTCAAATGCATTTACACACCAGAGTCAGTGTTCAGGTCTTGCAGTTGAAAGAAAACGGCATTGTTTCACGGTAAAGAATACCGTAAAGCTAACTTGACTTTTAAAACAGTGTAATGAGGCAGAAACAAGTGAGTATCCACTCTTAAACTGCTTCTCTACGTGTACTTCTCTGAATATTGTCAATTATCCCCCGTGTCTTGGCTGACCTGACTCTAAATGTGGGTCGCAGGCTGCACAATCACCTGGTAATTACCAGAGAGTAAACAAGCCAAGCCAGAGGAGAGGTTTTAATGATTGTCAGGCTTCCACAAAGGACCCTTCATCTCTAATGAGGGGTAAGTGTGTCATTTAATGTTGCACAACTGTTGGATCAGAGCATCACGATAAATATAGCATCCCTGGATCTGATATTCCAGTATGGTTCAGGGAAATATCAGGGGATCGGTGTGAAGTGTAACCCAGAAATGCTCCATTTGCCTCAGAGAGGTCGCCGAAGCTGACCTTGCATAATAAGCCGTTTGCCCACTTCTTGAATTAGATGATTAATAGCTCACCGGTCCTTTCTGGAGCTATGACACTTTGTGCCACCCACAGAGTCTGCTCCGGCCTCATTAAATGGTGCCTTTGTATCCAGGCTGCTCTCTTTTGTCCCAACATGTCCACCTAACAGAGGGGCTGACCCCTGTGTCTCGAACCACGATGACATCACCTCTGCCCTCATCCGGGCTGAAGCAGCCAAGGTGAGGGCTCACATGGGCAGCGACAACCCGTCTCTTTCCTCTTATCACTCAATCACTCCTTTGTGCCGGAGAGGCCTGAAGGCTTATAGACAGTAATGAGAGGGAGGACTTTGTAATTGGCCAGCGCTGTAGCAATATAACCCATACAAACTCTATAATAGCACATTGTTGGAGGCAAGTTAAGTGAGGGCCTGAGATGTGGCCGCTTTCACCCTGACTGGAATCAGAGCACAGAGTTGGCCCGCTGAGCTGGAGCAGTAAACGCAGACCTGAGACCATTAATGGAAGTGAGACGAAGGGAGAGGAAGAGAAACCTTGCAAATGGCGTATCATTCAGCAATGCATCTTTTTGTTGTTGCTTCTGTTTTGAGGTATGATGCTCAAAGCAAAAAAAAAAAAAAAAAAACTCATGCGCACATCATTACATCACACAACAGTGACACATGCACAGTTTTGCAGAGTGAAATATACTCTGCCAGGACTACATTTGGTCCCAGTCCAAATAGAGTTATATATTCTATCACAGTGTAAAATCAACTCTATCATGCTGTAAATGGCTCTTACAGGAGTTGAAAAATGTGATTTGACAAGACGGTAGGTGCCAATCAGGTGCCAGTGTCTGAAACAAGGGTGCATCCAGGTGGTCTTGTGGATGTCTGGTAGTTGGAACAGGGTGTTGGTGATGGTCAAGCCATGCTCGGTGCAGAGTGTAAGAAGCAGTTGGGCGTGAGAGTTCTCCTGTCCCACTCCATGTGGTCCAATGACATTTGGCCATGACTTGGAGTCCTTGCCCACACAAGCACTGAAGTCCCCAAGTAGCAGGAGCTTGTCTTCCTTACGGACAGTGTGTATCAGGCTTGAAGGTTCCTGGTAGAACAGCTCTTGCTGCTCTTGCGTGTACAACATGGCCGGGGCAGACACACTGTTAAGTGACAGGTGTTTCGTACCTATGAGGGGCAATCTCATAACCATTACACGATGACGGATACCTTTTGGGAGGCCCTCAAGGTTCTTCACAAGTGAGGTACGAATTGCAAAGCCGACTCCTGCTTCTCTCCATTCCTCCAGAGTCCTCCCTGACCAGAAACAGGTATATCCAGCTCCAACCTCTCTGATTTCCCCAGTGTCTGCCAGGCACATTTCACTGAGAGCAGCAATGTTGATGTTGTATCACAGCCGTTCTTGTCGTACTAGTGCAGTTCGACGCTTCGATCTGTTGGTGTTCTTGTTGTCCGTGAGTGTCCTGATGTTCCATGTGCCAACACATAAAGAGCGGTTGTTCCGGGTGGATTTTTCATCCTGTGATGTTGTGTGCTTTGTTTTGACCGCGTTTGGAGATGTCCAGTCAGAGCTGCGGTGTGCTGACAGGATGGAGATGAGGCAAGCTTTCTTTAGGTCACCTTTTCTAGGCCCTTCCCTTTGAGAGGGGAGCAGTGCTCTCCCTGAGAGGGCTGCTCAGTCACCAGAATGGCTGCCGAACTCTACCCTTGCCCCAGATGAGTAGAGGATGACTATCCTGCCCTGGCCGCCTGAGTGCAGGTCTGTGACTAGCAGCTCCCAGTGCCATCTTACATCTACCACCATTGCCACTCGCCTATTGCCCCAGGGCTCTGGAAGAACAGAAGGAGGAGAATGGGGAGAATGGGGGATGGGTGATGGTCTAGTGGTTAAGGTGTTGGCTTGAGACCAGAAGATCCTTGGTTCAAATCCCAGCCTGACTGGAAAATCACTAAGGGCCCTTGGGCAAGGTCTTTAATCCCCTATTGCTCTTGGTGTGTAGTGAGTACCTTGTATGCCAGCAGGTGAATGTGAGACATTAGTGTGTAAAGCGCTTTGAGCGTCTGATGCGGATGGAAAAGCACTATAAATGCAGTCCACTTACCATTCAGTGACTTGTAAATATTCATGTACACATCCCCTGACTTGTCTAAAAAACTGGCTAGCTACTTACCTTAAGATAGCTAGCTTAGATATATGTCACCATTTTAAATACATGTTTCCAATCAAGTCCTACAGGAATCTGGAATTCAACAATTACATTTGCATTTACAGAAGAGTCCCTCTTGGTGAAGTCACACACAACACACACACATGAATATAGACCGCAGCCAGTCGTCTCTCTTGTGGTCTCACTGGTTGGTCACTTGCCAGGGCCACAGGGGTCCCTACGCAGAACATGTTTCTTTCTGTATGTTTACAGTACAGCCTTCAAAGCAAATGAGTGTCACAGCACACTTCTCTACTTTCTGGAAAGTGTCACCAAAGAAACAGACAACGTAACAGCCAGCAACATGTTGCAAAATAAACATAGACACACAACACGCTTGATGACATGGAACCAAAAGCAACAACCACACAGCAATTCCACTCACACGTGAAAGGAAACACGTCGAAGTGGATAACGACTGTTTGGAGGTTTAATCTGTTTGTGGTTGGGAGATTACCAATGTATTTGACCTGAAGTGTCATGGAATTTCTGACTCCATTTTTTTTGGGGGGGGGGGGGGGGGGTGGTGGTGGTGGTTAGTGTTTCTTAATTGAGAGAGTGGTGACATGACCAGTTGAAAAAAATCGGTCACGTGACTCCTGGCGCCATCTTGGTTCCAAAATAGTGTTTGCTGTTAATCTGTCTGCATGTAAATCCAGCTATTTTATTTTTTATTTGCTGAAAATGCAGGTTGTTGTGCATTTCGATGCACAAATAGACACAACAAGGGCTTCAAGATATACAGATTCCCTTCAGATTGAACAGAAGACAAATTTGGGAAAATAAAGTCAGCCATGTGGGATGGAAGCCGACATCATTGCCAAAGTTTTGAGAGGTAAATTTATTGTTCAGTCCCATGTACAGAAAAAACTCAACTATACCATCATTGTATAAACCAGATATTCGCATGCTGCTGATGTCAAAATAAATAAATAAAAACCAGCTGGAACATGTTGCACCACATTGCGTGCTGCTGTGGAGAAACAAAAAATAAAAAATACATGCCACCTGCGGGATTCGAACCTGCAATTTACAAAAACTCTGATTAACAAATGGAAACTTTACCACTAACTACCGTCACTGTCCTATAATAGGCGCATAAAATGCCTAAAATCAACAAGGAGGTAAACGTATTTTAAAAAAGGAGAAATTAGACGATGTAAACAAAGAGGAAGTCTAATTTTCGCCGTAATAACTGACAAAACGGCGTTTGTTATGGCTTATTTTGTCTGTGTTGTAATGTAACACCTTGCGTGCGCGGTCACGTCCAGCTATCAGTCAGTCGGCGGTCAGCTGACATGCGCTAGTGTCCACAGCAAAGTGATCACACAAGAATGACTTCACGCCTTCGTCACCCTTATTGTGTCTAATTTCATTTTCACTCTTTTGTCTGTCATGTAAACTGCAATTTACGTTTGGAAGTGAAATCAGCTGGCCAGGTGGCTTCACACTGTGCCGCAGGCTCAGACGCTGGATGGTCCTCATGAGAGCGTGCACGTCCGCACACACGTACGCTGCGTGTTCTCCAGCTGAGGTGCAGGACACAGTGCACTGCGCTGGTCCAGCACCAGACTCCAGGACCTTCAGCCACAGCTGATGTTGGATTCATGGTGCATGTGATCCACACTCCACAAGCCATTTGTGTTTGGGAAGGGAGGGGGGCGGTCGACGACACATTCCACACTCCACACACCATTTGTGTGTTTGTGTGGGTGGGGGTAAGCACAGTCACATTCATGTGTGTTGCTAGGTGATGCCACTTTTGCGTGACACTTTTCACAGACAGGCCAAATCACCAGATTGCCTGCTCTCACTCTGCTCTCCTCTGCTCTGCTATCATACCAGGTGCGCTAATAGCCACGCCTTTTCAAAGTGTGCAGGTGTGGTGTTAGATGTTCGTGTCTGACACCTGGAATTTGTCCGACACCTGCTGGGGGGAGGGGATGAACAAGCACGCGCAGGGTATTCGTTGTCTTTCAGCTGCTTGTGTGCGCGGATGTTGTGGCAACGGGTGTACGAGGCGTTTGAGGCGGCTCCAATTTTTCACAAATAGCATGCAATTCCTCCTTGATGCACTAGTTGGCTTCAGTTGTGTTATGTGTGAAGGGGCCCTTAGGTTTGCATCCTTGCTCTTTACAAACTGAAATTCCTCCAGATTCCTTGAATCGTTTAATGATATGAAATGTGGAGGGAGAATATGTGCATCCTTTCCGATAATTCATTAAGGAATACTGTTTGTAAATATTTCAATATGTTTTTCATGCATTTGATGACAAATAGGATACTGCTTCATGGATACTGCATTTGTACCATATCATGATTACAGTTACTTGATGACATCACCTATTTAAAATAACATTATTATTATTTTTTTTTTTGCCTCATTACTAGTCCTAAATTGCCTCCTATCCCAAACTGTTTTGTAATCTGTTGCAGACCTTAAATGTAGGAATCTATGTATATTAACAAATGAAATGAGGCTGACTACACAAAACATGAAACATCTTGAGTTCATACTGTCTGCAATGAAATAGAAGTCAAAGTAAATGGCAGAATCACTGTGGGTTTTTTAAATTTGCATTTTCCATGGCCTCCCTACTTATTCTGATTTGGGGTTGTATATATTATGAAACCGAGGAAGAGACGTTGGCACTGTCAATCCAAAGAGGAGTTCTTTGCAACCTCAGTACAGATCACAGTCCTGACCAAATGGCTATATATATATATTATAATATTCCCATGAAGAGCATAGTTTTTAAAAAGTACTTTTAGTATGGTTTAAGTCAGAATCTTGTGGGCAGGATGGTGATGAAGCAGTTAGTGTGCTCATTTGCAGAGCAGAAGGTTCCTGGTTCCATTCTCTATGTAAAGTAGAGTTGTGCCAGGAAGGGTATCTGGCTTAAAACTTGTGTCACATGAATATGCAGATCCATCTGCATATTCTGCTGCTGTGGTGACCACAAGTGAAAAAGGAGAAGCCAAAAGAACTTACTCAATTTTAAACTGAATGCTAGTGTGTATTTAAGCGATTAAGTGCGCTTTTCTCCAGTGTAGAAGGTTCTTGGTTCAAACCCCACCCCTTTCCGTTCTGCATGTCATATGGAGTTGCATCAGGAAGGGCATCCGGCTTAAACCCAAAATTGTGCCAAATCAACATGTGGATCCACTTCGGATCTGCTGTGGTGACACCGAAACAAGGGGGCAGCTGAAGTGGTGTATTTACTGAAGTTCTCTGAATATCGCACTACTTAGAAAAGAAAAAAAAAAAAAATCCCATCTTCCATTGGGTTTTTGACCTTTGAGATCGAGACTCACCTGGAAAGAGTTTGTGGAGTTATGAGGTCACTGGACTGAGATGTTTAGTAATGTCAATATCTTTGCATACAAACAAAGGTTCAAGTCTGTAGGGTCCTGGTGTTGCCTGTCTTGCTGTATGGTTGTGGGACTTGGATACTAACCAGTTATCTACAAGGTGATGAGTGGATGTTCAAAGAATCCTTGGGTACCGCTGAAATGACTTTGTATCAAGCGAGTGATAACCAAGAAAGTCTTGGTTGAGGAGCATCACTTGCATTGTGAGGGAGCTTCAGCTGTTGCTCTGTGCATGATCCAGAACGCAGGTACCTGAGTGTTGAAGACCCCAATAGCTGGAGAAGACCAAGGGGACACCCACGTTTCACCTGGCTGCAGCAGATAGATGGTTATTTTCAGAGGTGTCAAGTAACGAAGTACAAATACTTCGTTACTGTACTTAAGTACACTTTTTAGGTATCTATACTTTACTCCATTACTTATTTTTCTGCCTACTTCTGACTTCTACTCATTACATTTTCACACAAGCATCTGTACTTTCTATTCCTTACATTTTAACAGCCTCGTTACTCTTGGCTTCAGTTTAATGTTTATATATATATATTTCACGTCATGTGCGCCTGTAATCAACTTTTCTGCAGCGTGGCTTTGCTTTGAACCGTAAACCAATCGAAGCAGTGGTTCGCAGATTGAAGCAATACTTAGACCTATTGCTTCGTTTATTCTTTCTTTCTTTCGCTTAATTTTCCCCCGCTAAACCCCTAAAGAGCATACATCTGTGAGTATTATTTACCTTTTCTATGTTAAACCGACCTGTTATGGTCTTCTGAAACAGTTGATAGATGTATTTTATAACTTAAAAACGGGAGCGACGCTAACGCGTTAGCATGTCTATGGCATTTTCAATGTTAAAAGTTAGCATTAAGCAGCTCTCATTACGTTCGGGTGCATTTGTTTTCAAATTGTAATATTTCTTAAATTTATTTTTGTTTATATATTAATAATCTAATGATTATTATATACAATTTTAGAGAAAGAGACAAAAAGAATCTGATAGAAACACAACAGAAAATATAAAAGCAACTAACAATAAACATAAATACATGCATACATAAATAAATAAATAAATGTTTCCTGTAAACACCTAGTGACTCTTACACCTCCATTTCATCCCTGTCTTATTTAATGACAATTTGTTTCGGTCAAACCAAATTGAATAAGACATTTTCATGAAAAAAGACACAAATGTGCAGTTTACTGCATTTTATTTTTTTTCTTGTGTAAAAACACAGCTTAGATGTGGTTTGACCAAAACAAATTGTCATTAAACTTAATAAAACAGGGATGAAGTGGAGGTTTAAGAGTCACTAGGTGTTCACAGGAAACAGTTATTTCTATATTTAGTATGTTCGTTGTTAGTTGGTTTAATCTTTTCTGTTTTGTTTTATCAGATTCTTTTTGTCTGTTTCTCTAAAACTTTATTGTGGCATTATTGACTGCGGTATTGTATCACTTCCTGTTCCGGAGCACAGCGGTGTTTTTCTGTATCTGTTAGCTGTTTAATCTGTGCAGTTAGATTGATCTAGTTATCTAGATTACGATTTGTTTCCCAGTGTAATCTTTACGTGCCTTAACTAAAGCACTCCTTCTGCTGAATCACCTCTAAATTATTTACACATTATTCACTTTGCGTGTTTTTAGGAATCCGCTAGCTTAGCGTAGCTACTAGCTCTTAGCCGATTTAGCATGGCGGCTTCTCCTGTCTCTCCTGCACTTTTCTGCTCTGGGTGTGAAATGTTTAGTTATTCCTCGGCCTCCTTTAGCAGTAATGGTACTTGTAATAAGTGTAGCTTATTCGTAGCTTTGGAGGCCAGGCTGGGCGAATTGGAGACTCGGCTCCGCACCGTGGAAAATTCTACAGCTAGCCAGGCCCCTGTAGTCGGTGCGGACCAAGGTAGCTTAGCCGCCGTTAGTTACCCCCTGGCAGATCCCGAGCAGCCGGGAAAGCAGGCCGACTGGGTGACTGTGAGGAGGAAGCGTAGCCCTAAACAGAAGCCCCGTGTACACCGCCAACCCGTTCACATTTCTAACCGTTTTTCCCCACTCGACGACACACCGGCCGAGGATCAAACTCTGGTTATTGGCGACTCTGTTTTGAGAAATGTGAAGTTAGCGACACCAGCAACCATAGTCAATTGTCTTCCGGGGGCCAGAGCAGGCAACATTGAAGGAAATTTGAAACTGCTGGCTAAGGCTAAGCGTAAATTTGGTAAGATTGTAATTCACGTCGGCAGTAATGACACCCGGTTACGCCAATCGGAGGTCACTAAAATTAACATTAAATCGGTGTGTAACTTTGCAAAAACAATGTCAGACTCTGTAGTTTTCTCTGGGCCCCTCCCCAATCGGACCGGGAGTGACATGTTTAGCCGCATGTTCTCCTTGAATTGCTGGCTGTCTGAGTGGTGTCCAAAAAATGAGGTGGGCTTCATAGATAATTGGCAAAGCTTCTGGGGAAAACCTGGTCTTGTTAGGAGAGACGGCATCCATCCCACTTTGGATGGAGCAGCTCTCATTTCTAGAAATCTGGCCAATTTTCTTAAATCCTCCAAACCGTGACTATCCAGGGTTGGGACCAGGAAGCAGAGTTGTAGTCTTACACACCTCTCTGCAGCTTCTCTCCGCCTGCCATCCCCTCATTACCCCATCCCCGTAGAGACGGTGCCTGCTCCCAGACTACCAATAACCAGCAAAAATCTATTTAAGCATAAAAATTCAAAAAGAAAAATAATATAGCACCTTCAACTGCACCACAGACTAAAACAGTTAAATGTGGTCTGTTAAACATTAGGTCTCTCTCTTCTAAGTCCCTGTTAGTAAATGATATAATAATTGATCAACATATTGATTTATTCTGCCTTACAGAAACTTGGTTACAGCAGGATGAATATGTTAGTTTAAATGAGTCAACACCCCCGAGTCACACTAACTGTCAGAACGCTCGTAGCACGGGCCGGGGCGGAGGATTAGCAGCAATCTTCCATTCCAGCTTATTAATTAATCAAAAACCCAGACAGAGCTTTAATTCATTTGAAAGCTTGTCTCTTAGTCTTGTCCATCCAAATTGGAAGTCCCAAAAACCAGTTTTATTTGTTATTATCTATCGTCCACCTGGTCGTTACTGTGAGTTTCTCTGTGAATTTTCAGACCTTTTGTCTGACTTAGTGCTTAGCTCAGATAAGATAATTATAGTGGGCGATTTTAACATCCACACAGATGCTGAGAATGACAGCCTCAACACTGCATTTAATCTATTATTAGACTCTATTGGCTTTGCTCAAAAAGTAAATGAGTCCACCCACCACTTTAATCATATCTTAGATCTTGTTCTGACTTATGGTATGGAAATAGAAGACTTAACAGTATTCCCTGAAAACTCCCTTCTGTCTGATCATTTTCTTAATAACATTTACATTTACTCTGATGGACTACCCAGCAGTGGGGAATAAGTTTCATTACACTAGAAGTCTTTCAGAAAGCGCTGTAACTAGGTTTAAGGATATGATTCCTTCTTTATGTTCTCTAATGCCATATACCAACACAGTGCAGAGTAGCTACCTAAACTCTGTAAGGGAGATAGAGTATCTCGTCAATAGTTTTACATCCTCATTGAAGACAACTTTGGATGCTGTAGCTCCTCTGAAAAAGAGAGCTTTAAATCAGAAGTGTCTGACTCCGTGGTATAACTCACAAACTCGTAGCTTAAAGCAGATAACCCGTAAGTTGGAGAGGAAATGGCGTCTCACTAATTTAGAAGATCTTCACTTAGCCTGGAAAAAGAGTCTGTTGCTCTATAAAAAAGCCCTCCGTAAAGCTAGGACATCTTTCTACTCATCACTAATTGAAGAAAATAAGAACAACCCCAGGTTTCTTTTCAGCACTGTAGCCAGGCTGACAAAGAGTCAGAGCTCTATTGAGCTGAGTATTCCATTAACTTTAACTAGTAATGACTTCATGACTTTCTTTGCTAACAAAATTTTAACTATTAGAGAAAAAATTACTCATAACCATCCCAAAGACGTATCGTTATCTTTGGCTGCTTTCAGTGATGCCGGTATTTGGTTAGACTCTTTCTCTCCGATTGTTCTGTCTGAGTTATTTTCATTAGTTACTTCATCCAAACCATCAACATGTTTATTAGACCCCATTCCTACCAGGCTGCTCAAGGAAGCCCTACCATTATTTAATGCTTCGATCTTAAATTGATCAATCTATCTTTGTTAGTTGGCTATGTACCACAGGCTTTTAAGGTGGCAGTAATTAAACCATTACTTAAAAAGCCATCACTTGACCCAGCTATCTTAGCTAATTATAGGCCAATCTCCAACCTTCCTTTTCTCTCAAAAATTCTTGAAAGGGTAGTTGTAAAACAGCTAACTGATCATCTGCAGAGGAATGGTCTATTTGAAGAGTTTCAGTCAGGTTTTAGAATTCATCATAGTACAGAAACAGCATTAGTGAAGGTTACAAATGATCTTCTTATGGCCTCGGACAGTGGACTCATCTCTGTGCTTGTTCTGTTAGACCTCAGTGCTGCTTTTGATACTGTTGACCATAAAATTTATTACAGAGATTAGAGCATGCCATAGGTATTAAAGGCACTGCGCTGCGGTGGTTTGAATCATAATTGTCTAATAGATTACAATTTGTTGATGTAAATGGGGAATCTTCTTCACAGACTAAAGTTAATTATGGAGTTCCACAAGGTTCTGTGCTAGGACCAATTTTATTCACTTTATACATGCTTCCCTTAGGCACTATTATTAAACGGTATTGCTTAAATTTTCATTGTTACGCAGATGATACCCAGCTTTATCTATCCATGAAGCCAGAGGACACACACCAATTAGCTAAACTGCAGGATTGTCTTACAGACATAAAGACATGGATGACCTCTAATTTCCTGCTTTTAAACTCAGATAAAACTGAAGTTATTGTACTTGGCCCCGCAAATCTTAGAAACATGGTGTCTAACCAGATCCTTACTCTGGATGGCATTACCCTGACCTCTAGTAATACTGTGAGAAATCTTGGAGTCATTTTTGATCAGGATATGTCATTCAAAGCGCATATTAAACAAATATGTAGGACTGCTTTTTTGCATTTACGCAATATCTCTAAAATCAGAAAGGTCTTGTCTCAGAGTGATGCTGAAAAACTAATTCATGCATTTATTTCCTCTAGGCTGGACTATTGTAATTCATTATTATCAGGTTGTCCTAAAAGTTCCCTGAAAAGCCTTCAGTTAATTCAAAATGCTGCAGCTAGAGTACTGACGGGGACTAGAAGGAGAGAGCATATCTCACCCATATTGGCCTCTCTTCATTGGCTTCCTGTTAATTCTAGAATAGAATTTAAAATTCTTCTTCTTACTTATAAGGTTTTGAATAATCAGGTCCCATCTTATCTTAGGGACCTCGTAGTACCATATCACCCCAATAGAGCGCTTCGCTCTCAGACTGCAGGCTTACTTGTAGTTCCTAGGGTTGTAAGAGTAGAATGGGAGGCAGAGCCTTCAGCTTTCAGGCTCCTCTCCTGTGGAACCAGCTCCCAATTCAGATCAGGGAGACAGACACCCTCTCTACTTTTAAGATTAGGCTTAAAACTTTCCTTTTTGCTAAAGCTTATAGTTAGGGCTGGATCAGGTGACCCTGAACCATCCCTTAGTTATGCTGCTATAGACGTAGACTGCTGGGGGGTTCCCATGATGCACTGTTTCTTTCTCTTTTTGCTCTGTATGCACCACTCTGCATTTAATCATTAGTGATCGATCTCTGCTCCCTCCACAGCATGTCTTTTTCCTGGTTCTCTCCCTCAGCCCCAACCAGTCCCAGCAGAAGACTGCCCCTCCCTGAGCCTGGTTCTGCTGGAGGTTTCTTCCTGTTAAAAGGGAGTTTTTTCCTTCCCACTGTAGCCAAGTGCTTGCTCACAGGGGGTCGTTTTGACCGTTGGGGTTTTACATAATTATTGTATGGCCTTGCCTTACAATATAAAGCGCCTTGGGGCAACTGTTTGTTGTGATTTGGCGCTATATAAAAAAATTGATTGATTGATTGATTATTAGTTATTATTAGTATTGTTGTTGTTGTTTCTATTATTGATATATAAATAAAATAAATGAATAAAATATTACAATTTGTAATACATTTGACTCTTTTACAACAACAAATGCTGAGCCATGAATTATTATACAGAAAATAAATGTGCTGACAGCTGCAACAGCTTAATGCTAACTTCAGCACTGAAAACGCCATAGACATGCTAATGCGTTAGCATCGGTCCGTTTTTAAGTTATAAAATACATCTATCAACTGTTTCAGAAGACCATAACAGGTCATATTAACATAAAAAGGTAAATGTTACTCACAGACATGTGCTCTTTGGGGTTTTAGTGGGGAAAAATTAAGATTAAGCGAAATAAAACAAAGCACAAGATCGAAGCACGGCTTCGATCTGCGAATCACTGCTTCGATTGGTTCAAGGTTCAAAGCAAAGCCGCGCTGCAGAAACGGTTGATTTATATGGAAGAAACGAAACATTTGCGGTAAAACAAAGTTATTTAACAACTAATTGATGACTAAATTAGTTGACAACTATTTTAATAATCGATTAAATCAATTAGTTGTTTCAGCACTACTAAACACCTCCTCTTCTGTGAGATCCCGTTTGAGGTGTGTGTGTGTGGGGGGGGGGGGGTGCGGCCTGTGCGTCTGGACTAAACCATTGTACAACTGTGCAGGGGTGGAAGGACCCTCAGAGATCTTTCAATATTATTGTTAGAGCAGAATTATGTTTTGCAACTTTTATACATTCATCCTAATTATATTCTTTTACAACATGAATTGTATGGACATTAATAACATGCAACACAAAAATGTATTTAATGCCAGTTTTTTGTGGGCTCCCCCATGCTCTGGGCCCTGGGTACATAGTACCCTTTACCCCCCCAGTCCGACGCCCCTGCATCCAGGACCCAAGGTGGTTCCGTGGTGATGTGGTTGCTGCACAGAGCAGTACCATTCCACTGCAAAATGAGCACTTTGAAATATCATATATTTGTTTTAATTAATTTGTCAAAACACTGCAAACTTCCTCTGTGCATTTTTTGACCGAAGGCTTTTATTGTTCAAATTAATTCAGCTCATTCATGACAACTTTCCTTTTGTCATATTAATCTTATTGAATTGAAAAATCACATGGATCGTTTTTGATCATTTGTGAAATTTAAGGGATAATCTTGGATGTTTGGGATTGGGATTACTTCCTTTTTGTGCTTCATGTCAGAAATGTCAAATATTATGTTTGTATGTTAAAATGTCTCTCTTCTGTTTACAGAACTTCTTCTGTACTTTTTTACTGCATTAAACTGTTGATGAAAATATACTATTTATAGCTTTACGTATTACATATTTAATTCCAGATGCATGTCTTCTTTTTTTGTCCCACAAGTCTGTGGCAGCTTTTCGCCTACAGATTTGAATGCAGCAGGAGTCGGCGGCGGTGGACGCACGCTTTTACGAGCCTGTGGTCCACTTCGGCGCACTGATTGGGCTAAACCGAGGGTGTGTTCACAGCGTGGGTAGTGTTTAACAGTCGCGGATGGAGCCGGAGGTTCCACTTGTGGCACATGCACAAGCGGGAACACTGAGAGTGTCTCTACGGCGAGTCTGTGCCTCCACAGCCCAGAACACTGCCGCTTCATTCGTGGCGCACATGGTCCACTTTAAGGGTTGTCTTCTCCACGCTGCAGCATCCACATGAAATCACTTTTAGATGTGATTTGGAGGCTCTAGATTCTAGAACAAGCCAGCTTTTCATGCTGGGTCAGTTTACCACATGCACCATTTGAATAATGAGGGAATGCTGAGGTTTACGGCCTGGACAAAGTACCTCCCGCCTCTCAGCTGTGGTAGCTTCTCAAAAATTCATTCCGCTGGCTAAAAACCTCAATTAAAACGAGAGATGCTCCAGCCTGAAGATGATAATTATCTATATTTAGAGTTATAAGTGCGTGCCATTTTGGTTAGACTAGAGAGGGAGGGCAGTTCCTGCCTGGGGGAAATTTCATTGATTGTCTAAATATAGCCCTGGGGCTGGGTGTGTGTGTGTGTGTGTGTGTGTGTGTGTGTGTGTGTGTGTGTGTGTGTGTGTGTGTGTGTGTGTGTGTGTGTGTGTGTGTGAATGCATACCCCCCCCCCCCCCCCACGCTTCTAGACACATGCACGCCCCCCGCCACGCCTCCTCCTTCCCCAACACAGCCTACTCCTCCAATAAAAAGTACTTCTTGGAAATTAATGATATATTAGAATAAATACATTTCAGAGTTGCACAACTATGGAATTTTGCAGGACAAAAATAAGGTGTCTGTATCTTCCTCTGGCCGTCCTTCTTGCATAGTTAACCATTACTTGTGTATTTGTGGGCATCAGAGCAGTTTGGGGCTGATTTGGATCTGGAGCCTATCCCAGTAGTCATGGAGTAGGGG
Organism: Thalassophryne amazonica; assembly: GCF_902500255.1. Lineage (NCBI taxonomy): Eukaryota > Metazoa > Chordata > Actinopteri > Batrachoidiformes > Batrachoididae > Thalassophryne > Thalassophryne amazonica. Next base: position 49,327,191 of record NC_047113.1, on the reverse strand, counting down.
GGTACACCCTGGACAGGATGCCAGTCTGTCACAGGGCAGTGTCATATTATGAATCCCCTATTTAAAGGCTAATAAATAAAATTATAGTGTGCCAAAGAAAATTTTTTTGTGCCTTAAATCTGAAAAAGCTTAGTGGCACTATACATTTAAGCTAAGACGTACTGCCATCATATTTGATTTGAATATCAAATTTGCTTTTGTTTGCTTTTTGCCTGTGATCTGTTTATTATTAATCTGGATGTGTTTGCTGTTTATTTTTGCTTTAGTTTGCCTTGTGACAGAAAACACTTTGAAATTTATGGTGTGAAAGAACTTTATGAATAAAGGTAATTATTATTATTATTGATTTTCTAGCAGGGGTGGTGGCCAAGTGGTTAATGCACTTGGTTTCAGTTCAGAAGGTTCTTGGTTCAAATCCCACCACTGCCACATTTCTCCATGTAATGTAGAGTTGCGTCAGGAGGGGCATCAGGCGTAAAACCTGTGCCAAATCAACATGCAGATCCACCTTGGATTTGCTGTGGCAACCCCGAGTGCAAACAAGGGAGCAGCCGAAGGGACTTACTATTATTATTATTGATTTTCTATACCCAATTATTCCAACTGGGCACCGTACTCTCATTTGAGGGCGGGCACTAAAGGGGTAAAATATGACATAATCTTTCCAACATCTGGGGACAACCCTTGTATGTCCCCATCAGAAACATGGCACTTTCTCTGAGTTTTTGGGCAAATTGCATGCAAACAAAGTGAAAATGCAAAGAATAAGTGACATTGCAGTGGAAAGCGGACATGTGTTGCGGTTTGTTTATGACCCGGAGCTCAAACATGCCAAGGCGTTTGTGCAGGCGAGAGAACACAGCTACTCTGGGTAGGTGTGTAGGCTAACACTTACCGACGCGGCCTCTCCCATTTGTCTCATCTTCCCTTCTCCACTGGGAACCAAAAAACTGCTCTTGTCAATTCAATTTCAATTTATTTTCATTTATATAACGCCAAATCTCAACAAAGTTGTCTCAAGGCGCTTCACACAAGTAAGGTCTAACCTTACCAACCCCAGAGCAAGCACACAGATGAAAGTGATAAGGAAACGATTATGATTTGAGGAAGAAACCTCAAGCAGACCAGACTCAAAGGGGTGACCCTCTGCTTGGGCCATGCTACCAACAATTGACAAAACAATTTACAAAACAAATATACAGGAAATGTTGCCGGTGCACAGGACAGGAGGGTTTCAGAAACAGACACCACACCCATGTCTGGATGGAGCTGCACCTCAAACAGAGAGAAAAAACAGAATTAGGCATTGGAAAGACAACAAATACAGTATAATTTGTCAGCATTAAGCAACAAGAAAAACAAAAGAAATACTAAGGTGATCGCCAGCCACTAAGCTTCACTGAAAGACCCAGACCCGCGGCCAGCACCATTTCCTAATAAAATGAATTTAAAAGGGTAAAAAGCATAGTACCATACTATGCCAGTATGCAAGCCATACGAAAGGGAAAATAAATGCGTCTTAAGTCTGGACTTGAAAGTCTTTACAGAATCTGATTGTTTTATTGACGCAGGGAGATGTTCGCACAAAGTAGTCCTGCACCCTGAGAACTCAGAGCCCGGACCGGTACATAGGGTTTAAGTAAGTCAGCTAGTTAGGGAGGTGCCAGTCCGTGAGCAATTTTATAGGTTAGTAGCAGAACCTTAAAATCTGATCTCACTGGGACTGGAAGCCAGTGAAGAGATGCCAAAATGGGTGTAATGTGGTCAAACTTTCCGCTTCCTGTCAAGTCTGGCTGCTGCATTTTGAACCAATTGGAGACCCCTAATGCTGGACTGTGGTTAACCAGAAAATAGAACATTGCAGTAGTCCAATCTAGAAGAAACAAATGCATGGATCAGGGTCTCATCATCAGCCATAGACAGGATGGGACGAATCTTCGCTATATTTCGCAGGTGGAAGAAAGCAGTCCTAGTAATATCTCTAATGTGGAGGTCAAAGGACAATGTAGGATCACAATTACACCAAGGTTCCTCACTTTGTCAGTGTGATGTATGACACGCGAGCCTAGACTAAGCTGGTCAAATTGATGCCGATGGCTCACTGTACCAAGAACCATCATTTCACTCTCATCAGAGTTTAAAAGTCAGAAACTGCTAGAAATTGTTGAGACTGCTTCTGTGATTGCAGCCTCTCGTCCAATGAACAATGGAATAGTTTGGGGTTGATGGTGTAACTGTCACTTCAGCCACCACAACACACTTCACAAAGCTGAGCATCAACAAGAACTCTTGTTTCCACTCTGCTGCTGCCTCCCATCAGAAGGACGCGTGTGTCAGGAAGAAGACGGGAGAAAGCCGTTTGGAACTAAATCTTTGGAAAAGACAAAACCTAAGGAAAGCATGAAGGGTCTTATCTTTTGAGGATGGTGACCGATGTGATGCTGAGGGCTTATTCACTGAAAATGATTTGATATATAGAAGATTTACATTATCTGCATCATGCAGTACTGTTACTATCAATGATATTGTTTGTGTTTTGCCTGCCCCCAGTTGTTCAGGGTCACCATGTGGATCCAGCAATGAATTGCATTGGCATTCGGCACAAATTTTACAGTACACGCCCTTCCTGATGTAACTCCAGCTCTGCACAGAGAAAATTGGTGTTACTATCAATACTGACAACATAACTATACCAAACATAAAAAAATAAATAAATACATTTCTGAATTTCAGACACTTTCTGTAAATGTTTTTGACATATTCTGGAACTACAGCACAGACAGCAGAGTACTGCCAGTACTACTAGTCAGTAGCAGATGGGGGAGTCAGCATTTAGCTTCCAAGACTGCCTTAGAATGCAGGAAAAAGGTGACAGATTTTATTTTTTAATTTTCCAGGGTGCGCATGTGCTCAGACCCTGTAAGTCACATACTCCACCCCCCCTGCCCCCGCCCCACTTGAGGCTAGATCTGCCCCTGGTAGTCCTACCTCATGTAGTTCCACACCCAGTGCATAAATTGTATGCAGTTTAAAATTCGTTTAAAGTTCAAAATGTTGGAGGTTTATGGAAAAAAACTGAAATTTTCTCTTGCAACTAACAGAACATGCGCTTGAATTAAAAAATGGTATCAAGATATGCCATTTTTGCTGGAATATTTGAAAGTTCGGGCATTATAGCATATGCATTTTTGAAGCACTGCTTGATCATACTGGAGCTGTCCAGATGCTCCATAAAATCAGTTTAATGATTAACCCTCCATCCCCCCATCAAAAAAAAAAAAAAAAAGAGAAAAAACGCGGGTTTCACTGGCCACTCCCCTAAAACCTTGGACGTGGATGTCCGTATCTCTGATTGGTTGTGAAGCCGTGACCGACAACACCTGCTTAACTCCTTCATCCAAATTGACACCCGGCGGGTTCCGAGAAATATAGGCAGCATCCCTTCCAGCTCATGCATTCAGTCCTACAGCTGCGCTTTAAGAACACCAACGAGCTGCAGCTGGTCAGTGATCGAAGGAGAAACCCTCACGCACGCTGCCGGATCTCTGCTGGGAAACCGAGCGCACCTTCGGGGACGCAATGCTGGTTAAACTGGCCGTGGCGCTGCTGGTTTTGTCAGTGTTGGAACAAGCAGTGGGATCGGATAATTCTGATATTCATGACATCCCCCCAGAGAAACCCGCGAGCCAGAAAGGACGCCTCTCCCTGCAGAACACAGGTAATAACGTAGAGATCGATGGCGCACACTGGTCACACACATCAACGTGGTGTTTATCGGGACACGTGTTTCTGTGCCTGCGGGGCTGTTTGGGTAAAATCCTCTGTTTTTAAACTTAAAACTGCGCGGCGCACGAGGTGTCATTTTCGATTACTGGGAAAGGCGATACCTTGTAAATACGCTCAGACAGAAATCCAATATGTTAGTAAACTATTAATAGAACAGTACAAGGTAATAGGTAATGTATACCAGCGCATAGGTGTGTGCATACGTGCTGGTGTGCACGAATGGTGCGCGTAATGCGTAAAAATGTCAGCGATTTGTGTGGGAGGAAAAAGGGGGTTTGCATCTGTTGTGGTTGTGTTCTCACATATTTTTTTTTTCTTTCTTTTTTAAGGCGCGGGGGGGGGGGGCGTGTTGAAAGAGGTTAGTGGAGCAGTTTGGTCACAAGTTATCTGGAGTTCCAAGATTGTAGCGCAAAGAGACAGAAAAGTGTGCTTTATTTAGAACTGCATCGTGCGTAAAACTTGTGCTTTTGATTTGGCTGCAGTGCCAATATCGCGCGATCCAGTGTGTGAACCTGTACCAAAGCATTAGCGCATATTTGTTATCACTAGAGCAACAGACACAGAGAGAAATAGGCGCAAACTCCGGTGCGGGGCTTCGCAGAAGAAACCCTGCTAACACCGCCGTGTAATTCAATGCACGCTGCGGCCGAGCTCGTACGATCCAAGCACATTCCCGTGATGCCAAAACAAGCACTGCTACAGCGGCTCACTTTTCCTGCGCACTAAAGTTCAACTCAGCGCCTGCAAACCCCGCAGCAGTCGCTCGTCCCTCTGAAGAAAATAAATAAGAGAGGGGAAAAAACCCAAAAGCTCTTTGTTGGCAGTTGCTATTTCTTAAACAAGTCTGATTTAATCCCTTATTTGCTGTGGTGAAGACAGTCATAACGGCTCTCTCTCTCTCTCTCTCTCTCTCTCTCTCTCTCTCTCTCGCGCGCGCGCGCTCCGTTTTTACGCATGAAGAGGGGGACTTATGGTGGGCGTTCTCACGCCCATCATTTGCCAGCTCCAAGTCAAATCACTTGTGTAATTAGGTCTTACTTGCACCCACAGCTGGTATTTTCATAGGCAAAATGAAAATGTAATTTTTTAACTTTTAAAAATAATACAATCCCTGCTGTGTGTCACATCGAGTGTCCACGCTGTGCTGTGACGGATTCAATGCTTGCAGTCAAAAGGCTTATATGGCATACTCTAAAGACAGCAATTATGGGTTAAATGAGAGATCTTCTGTCTCTTGTGGTAACCCCTGTCCACAATCATTTGTTTTATTCCTGTCTTGAAAGAAGACAAAAAAAAGAGAGAGAGAAAGAAAATCCAGTTGTGTTCCATTATGCGTTCACACAGCATTGTGCTTGATTTATTGCCTGGACACATGCATGCTGCAGCCTCATGTTGACTGTATGTCACAAGAGAGACTTGTTGATGCACTTTAAATCTTTTGCTTTTCTTTCACAAGCAGTCAAGGCCACATCTGCAATGCACCATCCTATCTTGGTGCTTTAAGCAGTGCAGATGGATTCTGGTGCAGAATGACACAGTAATATCTCTGGAACCCAAGTGTTTGTTCTGCAGGAATGTGGAGAAATTAGAGTTCAACACACCCCACCCCACACACACACACGCACACACACGCACACACCCATTGCCTTGCAACCCCGCTTTCCCTTCCTCTCTCAGGCAGCGAGCCACTGTAATTCACTCAGGGTCGCAAACACACAAAAAGCTACTGGTGTCTGTGGAGCTCGTTCATGTCGCTTCTGCCTTGCGACAATCGGCTATAAAGTGGAGATGTGCCTCCGAGCAGCCTCTGCTGCCAACACGCCTGAAAGGATCTGCTGCTGTGAACAGATAAGGTCCCTCCCCTAACCTGTCTTTCTCCCCCCCCCTCCTCTTCCAGCTGAGATCCAGCACTGCCTGGTGAGTGCAGGAGATGTGGGCTGTGGTGTGTTTGAGTGCTTTGAGAATAACTCCTGCGAAATACGAGGCCTACAGGAAATCTGCATGACGTTCCTGCACAACGCTGGCAAATTTGACTCTCAGGTACTAAAGTGGTCTGTGTGTAACAAATGCAATAAACAGCATAACTTTTTGGCTGCATTCCTTTCAGCACTCTACACAGGTCAAAATCCTGAATAGATCTGTTTTCCGGTGTCATTTTATATTATATACCGTATCGTATTATCGTACTGCCCGTACTGCTCAAGCAGAAGGTCACAACTTTGAGTCTGGTCTGCTTGAGGTTTCTTCCTGAATTATCAGAGGGAGTTTTTCCTTATCACTGTTGCCTGTGCACTTGCTCTAGGGGTTGGTAAGGTTAGACCTTGTGTGAAGCGCCCTGAGGCAACTTTGTTGTGATTTGGCGCAATATAAATGAAAATAAATTGAAATTGAAATCTGCCTGTTGGAGCCCCCCCCCCCCAATCCAAGCATCCACCCTCTTCCTTTTAATATAAAGTTGCTTAAACGCTCATGCCAAATTAAATAAATTTTGTGACCCCCAACACATCATAAAAAGCAAAAAACAATCTGTTTTTTCAATGTTGTTGTCGTCGCTTCCTCGTCTCACCTGTGACGATGTAATCAGCGCACGCTGGTCTTTCCTGAGTTCTGTAAATGTATCGGATTACCTACAATAACTTTTGTTTTGCATGGGGGATTTTTAAAAAATATTAATTATTACACATTGTGTGCACAATGTGTGCATTACACATGCACACATTTTTCTTTTTTTTTTTAAGTCAGTAGCATTCTGTATGAGAGTTTGCAGTATGAGAGTTGCACACAAGGCAGATTGAACTATCGGGCGCTAAACGGGTGAGTTAATTGTGATGAAATCAGACTTTTTATTTAATTATACTGCGGGGTGGCCATTCCGACCGGCGTAATATTGTCCTTGCATGTGTGCACCTGCCCACTCTGTTTTCAGGCAGAATTTTATATACACACACACTCATCTTCAACCGCTTAGTCCATTTAAGGGTCGTGGGGGGCTGGAGCCTATCCCAGCAGTCATAGAGCGTGAGGCGGGGTACACCCAGAACAGGATGCCAATCTGTCGCAGGGCCACAAACAGAAAAACAAACACATTCACATGCACTCGCACACCTACAGACAATTTAAAGATTCCAATCCACCTAACGTGCATGTCTTTGGATGTGGGAGGAAACCGGAGCACCCAGAGGAAACCCACACAAACACGGGGAGAACATGCAAACTCCGTACAGAAAGGCCACAGGTGGGAATTGAACCCATGACCTTCTCACTGTGAGGCAACAGTGCTAACCACTAAGCCACCATGCTGCCGAATTATATATATATATATATATATATATATATATATATATATACACACACCTTGTTACATGTCTGTTTATGTATCACGCTCTGTATCATGCCCCGATGTATCTGTATCATCCTGAGTCCAACCAACACCAACCACTTTCACACAACACGTGCTAACAGTATAATATAATACAGTAGGTCTGATCTATATAATCAAAATAGTTAAAGAATGATCATGCACATGAATCATGTAGAACGAATAACGCAGGTAAATCATGTAGATATGTAAATTATGGAATGTTCTTATGTCTCTCTATAAAGTCATGAGTGTCCTCTTCTCTGGTGTCTCACAACTACAGTATGAGACTCAAGTTGTAGAATTGTCCCTGCTAGGGAGGCTAAAACTCTCTCACCTTGATCAGACATCTTGGTTGAATTAAATGATCTGGATCCTGTATCAAGATCCTGCACTTGTCACCAGGGTAACACAAAATGGGGGTGTGTCAATGGGGGCTCCCGATTGGATGGGGGTGTGTCATTGGTGAAGCCGAGAAATGGGGGCTCCTGATTGGATGAAAAGTGGGGTGATACAAAGCCTGGTATTTTCAGTGTCTTTCTTGTATCGCCCTGATTTTATTGCCACAGTTGCCAAGGCAGTAAAATTGATAGCACAAGTGTACAATTTATCAGCCCTGTTTTTTTCTTGTATCTCATTAGGGCTGGTTTATGAGTATAGGGCAGATTTTAGTTGTAATATGTGATAATAAAACGTATCTTCCCAGAGTCACGTCATAGCCCATGTATCTAGATACATTACCGTTGCCTGGAATGGGAAATCACTTCAAGTCAACAAGCCCCTTTTCCTGTCACAGCCCTCACAGAAATGTCATACATCTATCTATCTATCTATCTATCTATCTATCTATCTATCTATCTATCTATCTATCTATCTATCTATATATATATCTATCTATCTAT